>NW_015113582.1:115817-131651 GCF_001443285.1 Poecilia latipinna
TATAAAGGAGAAATACTTTGCCACAACTCTGTAGATTTGTCTGCTTAATATTTATGATGATTGGCTTCCATGTCAACAGGAACGGAAAACTATTATTTTGTCAACTAACCAGAACTTATCTCAGTAATTGGACTGCTTGTAAAAAAAAAAACCTTGGGACTTCTTGCTCCTACTTCTATTTTGAATGGGCCGTGTGGAAAAAAGGCTTTTTGACAGAAAAATAATATTAAAAAAAACTCCTGAATACCTGCAATGACAGCAAACCCCCGAGGCAGTCATTGTTACTTGGTTTACATCTCCAAGACTCCAGCAGAGGTGTACATGCTAAAAAAGGACGGAAAAATAATGCTTCCTGTGGAGGGGAGCATTTCAGGCAAGTTTGGAGATTGTACCACAATAACTTTAGGTGTATTTTTCCTGAGTTGGATGCGATTCCCTGGGGAGGAACCTGACAATTTTCTGCCTGTGTGGGAGTCAGCAGGGAATAATGAAGATTGGAGCTGCAGAAAAAGGTACTGGCAAAAGGCCTTTCGGTTCACTGTAGCATTTTTATGAGGATGATTTGAGAATATTACTGGTTCTATTGAAGAAAAGAGGAAACAAACCACAGGGCATGTTGAGTTTTTTGATTGTTTTATTTTCATTTTAGCATAAAATAGCTATTCTGTGGTTCCCCATTTAAAAAAATAAATAAATAAAACTGAAATGAGTTGGATATTTATGTATACTCTGAGCAACCGTCAATGTAGGCAAGTGTGAGAAGTGCTGCACACTGATGACTTTCACGAAAACGTGTTATGGAACCTCAGCGGGGGAGAAAATATAAACTGCAGACATGCACTGAAATTTATCCTCCTGCTGTGATGACACTGAATCTAATCTAATCTAAGTCTGGGCGCTGGAGATTACACACCATTAAATGAGCAGGGTGAGGTGAGCAGCAGCAGCAAGTGAATCAGACTTATGGTATAACATTGCCATATGTGCTAAAAAGTCAAGACTGTTGCATAAACACAGAGAGAAAGAGAGCGAGCACATATAAGGGGGAGGAAAACTAAGGTAAAGGAGACAAACAAATTAAGACCGAGAAGTCAGTCAATGTCATGTTTGACTGATGGCTAAAGTAATTGAGCAAAGCAAGACAGAAAAAAACAAGAAGGGAATGGAGAGGCTTGCCTACAGTAAACATTAAAGGAAGTAATAAGCCAACCATCAGGCAGTTGTTGTGGTAATAGGAGCTGAGGGGAAAGGACGACTTGTGGTGGTTGGATATCTCACTCAGTTTCTCCGGGCTATTAACCAACTGGGAGGCGGAGGAGGCAACAAAAAAAAAGAAGAAAAAAAAAAAACCAAGCAATAGAATAATATATTACCAACAGGAACTGAGGCAGAAGATGAATATGAGTAAGAAAATGGATGAATGGTTTTTATGATTTCTAAGCTCGGAGAATCTGAGGTGTTGAAGAAACACAGAGGCACATAAGTAGAAAACTGCATTGTAATAAAAAGAACCCATCAAACACTTAGTTGCCCACTTTGTCAGTGTCATGACTTCCTCTTTGGCACCTGCTGCCATTATTGCTGCTGTTCCAGTCGTGTGCAACATGTACGCTGAGCTTATTTTCTCCTCGCACCTTCGCAGGTATTGAAGTGCTTTACAAAGAAAAATTCATGGTTCTTTGGAGCTGAATATGTTGTACAAATCTAGAGTAAAGTTATCAGAGCACAGAATTGGAAGTGAATGGTCTGTTTAATGCTGAGCCACAAAACTTAAGAACTCCATTAAAAAGGCTGTTTGTCTTATTTAGTAAACCTTTTATATGTCCGTTGCTTTGGGAAAAACCCTGGTGTCTTGAAGTATGTGGATGCAGCATTATTGTTATTTTCCTAATCTAGCATTTAATTACTATAATTGCCAAGTAATTCTAACACCTCAAAGTGATAAAAACCTTTTGTCCTTCCTTTGTAACAGCTTTCACTTCGAAGTGAAGTGAACGATAAAGGTCAGAAAGGATTTTAGAGTTTCCAACAATCTGGAAACTCTAAGTAGGAATTGACAAGCAGGAAAAGCAGTAATTCCAGTCTCTGTGAATCCCCAACTTGTAGTTGGTTTGTTCAAAAACTCATGATTGTGCGAGGAGGAGAACTGTCTCTTACAAGTCTGAGGCAATGATTCTCGACCTGTTTCACCCCCCAGATGTCTTGGTGGACTGACAGATTGGGATCTTGGCTGCAGGAATGTGGGTGCTGCTCCAGTCTATTGTGGCAAACGGAGCTCAGCCAACAGGCAAAAGCTCTGAGTTTACTGGTCTGTACATGCTGCAATCCTTGCCTGTGTTCATGAAATATGGATCACGACTGAAAAAGAAATTCTGGTTACATGTGAGTGGAATGAGCTTTCTGTGTGGAGTGAATGGCTTCAGGCTGAGGCAGGTTAAAGGAGAGGTTTTAGTTGAGATGCTGCTTCCTCTCATTGAAAGGAGCACGCTTCCTTGAATCGGGCGTCTGGTCAGGATACCACCACCAAGGTGGAAATCTAAAATCTGTGGCAGGGATGTTTTATCCCTTCTGGCTGGGGAACGCCTTGGTGTCCTCCAGATTGAGCTAAAGATTGAATTCATGCTATTTCAGTAAAGAGTTCACACTTTAAAATCTAATTGACGAGGAATTCCCCTGGTACGGCTTTTAGATGAACTGTGCCGTAGGATTTCCTTTCACTAATATAAGCTAATGTGTGATTTTTCTGCCTTTTCAGTATTAAATTTGAGTATCTGGAACTTGTTTTGTTCTCTTGGAAAATCAGAGTTGTTTTGCGGGAGAACATGGGCGGGTTTGTGTGTGTTGGGTCTTATCTTTCCTCTGAACTGAAGCGCTGTTGTCCCACCCAGTGGCCGGTCCACAGGGACCTGGAAAGGAACTTGCTGTGGCGTGCAGCCCTGTAAACTTTAATTCTTGATAAATGGAAATGTGTGTCACCTATTAGGAAATCTGCGCTCCTTTTTCCTCGTATTTAGTTTTAACTGGCAGATTAGTTTGAAGCATATTCTCATAAGATGAAATGTGACACAGGGAGGAGCCAGAATAAGGGATGCAGTTATCGATTCAAATGGTATTCAATCAACAAGAAGCCTATTATGTATAGATTTGTAACTGTAATGAAGCTCTAATTCCCAGGCATCATCTTGAGGTCTCAGTTGGAGCCTCTGTTGGATCAATGGAAAAGTTATTTAGGGGCGCACAGAAACTGTCAAGATTATTTCGTCTGAGCGCTCTCAGAGCGGACTGCTAGCAGCGGGGCCACTCGGTTCAGAAAGTCTTTCCCTCCGCTGAACGATGTGAACCCTGAATAAATTGTTTCAGTCAGAGAGCTGAAGTAAATGTCACAGCAGAGCTTAACAGCATGTCTCATACTTCTGTAAAAGCTAACTGTAAACAAAATGTGAAGAGACAGCCGGTTTATAGTAGTTCATGGTGTCAGGGGATTTGAAGGTCAACCTTTTGTTCCTCTTGAGTGCTACTTTTGATTTCCAGTAGCTTACTCTTTGAGGAAAACAATAATGTTTAACCTAGATGTGGAAGGTAATGGTAGATATAAATGGGGAGGGTTATGTATTTTTTTGACACTTTGTGCCATTTTATAGCACAACCTAGTAATTGCTACCTTGTTATGAAAGGATTCAAGGATTCCTCAAACATGCGTGAAAGAATCAAAGCAACATTTCAGGTATGTTTTTGAAATAACATTCTAACTTGATATAGAGCGCAAACCCCCCAACTTTTCATCTTTTGTACATAAACTTTTCTAAATTGATCTAGGGGTTATACTTTAAGTAGTTTTTTATGATGTTTGTAGATTATGTATAGATACATGAGCAGCACTGTATGGCTGTTATCAAAAACATGAAAATGTTTTGCCCTGGTTTGGTGAGGATTTACACCCTTTCCCCTTGATGCATGTTGTGTTTTCTGTTATTTTTTTCCTTCTGGGCCATCTGCATTTTGTACATCATGGCTTTTTAAATTTTGTTTTATAAATGTGGTTTAACAGTCATTATATTTAGCTCATTGTTATTTGTGAATTATCATATTCAAATACCCCATTTCATCAACTTTAAATTACAATAATTGTCTACATGTCATAATTCTGCAGAACAATCCTATTCTTCCTTTTTTTAATACAGTGGACTTGTATTTAATTATAAGTTATTGCATTAATGTAATTGGTTCAGTCACCTAACCTTTAAAGAGCTTGTTCCCGAACTCAGCAGGTGTCTGCCGTCTGTTTTAAATTAGTTACCTTGACAACAACTTTATTAACAATCACATTAGTTTTAATGAGATGAACTACATGTAAGTACAGACCTCCACCACAGCTATCTGCTGAATGACAAAGAGCCTTAAGATACAGAGCAAATTTCAGAAGAATTGGTTAAAATGTCCGGTTGGGAGGAAAGAATTAATAAAATGAAAAACCCAGGGCGCAAGAGCCTTTGAGCATTAGTGATGAGCACAGTGATGAGATGTCTCAGCAGGACCTTGCTTTACAATTCAGGCAGTTCAGCAAGTTGATAGCCTTTAAAATTCAATGACAGTATTTTTTTTTGCTTCAAAAGCTTTGCTGCCAAATGCTTAAATCATTTTCTGATTCTATAAATATTAAAAATGTGAACTTTTAGGAAGTACATGCTTTTTTTTATTTTATCCTTTTTATTCTTACATAGCCAGCCATTTTTTTTTTATTATCAGTAATTAAAAATAATCTTAAGCAGCAAACACTTTAACACAATCCAGTTACTGGTTTCAGGGTATTGCAAGCTTTTAAAAAGTTGCTGATTCAAATTTCAACTGTGGTTCTCTTGGATTAAAGTTTTAATTTATACTGGACAAGGTGCCAAAGTAACAAAGGTTTTATATTTCTGTATGGAGCATAGGATAAAACATTTTCCACCATTCTCCCACCTGTCGCCGCCCACTGCCCTTCAGCTGTCTAAGACAAATTTGGCTTTTTGGAAATATGTACAGTCATGAAAAACACAATTAAAGTTAAAAGAGAGTTTTTACTTTTCCTGTTTCAAAAGTACAGCTGACAAGCTAACAAAATAAGACTGAATAAGCAGCTAGGCCGAATAATTTTTCCAGCTGAGGCTTCTTACACTTGTAACGCCCTACTAAAAGTAGAATGAAAAAATTATGACTAAATTTAGTAAGTTGGGCATTTTAAGTAGATCTATGCAGCAAAGTTAAAAGAAATAAAGACGATGAATAAATGTTAGATATCATTTTATCTTTTGTAAATTATGGAATATTATTTTGGTATTGGGTACAATTATTGTTTATTTAAAAAAAAAAAACAAAGCTAGCTTGCTGCAATGTAGCAAGTTAGCTTGTGATGTAATTTTTATTGTGTCCATTTTAAATGAGTGCTACTTCAAATACGATGTGGAGTTGGAGGAATTTTATTATTGGTATCCACAATGGACACCTTTTGAAGGTTTGCTTTCTGATAAAATGTTGAATTAGGTAATGTCAACTTTTTTCTTTTTTTTTTTTTACTGTTACCCTAAAACAGGCAGAACAAAAATAAGGCTGATGACTTTTTTTCTCTATGGGTGTGTGAAATGTCTTAAAATATTATAACTGTTGTAATTGACCATTTGACTTGGTATGGCTAGTCAAGGCAGTAAACGTCCTGGACAAATCTACGTGAGTGTAAATGAATGTCACTTACAGTAGGTAGGATTGTTATAGTGGCCGCACACATTGATATTGCAAAGCAACATATTGTCCCTCTCTGCTGGCTGCATTGTGTCTTCTGTTGGTTTGTTTGTGTAATATTGGTGTAAATGAAGGGGTTATTTATTCATAGGGCTGCATCATATATTAATGGTTATGCAAAATGTGGAATTTCTGCTGCTGCTTAAACATATTAGGACTTCTATTGTTCAGTGCTAACCAGATAAGAAGTGCCTGTTGGTAAGGTTACGTAGATATGTTGCAATTCCTGACCTGAACTGCAAGCAGACGCCACCTTTAAGCTATTTTGTTTATCTTGTACGCTCTGCCTCCATCTTAAGGTCATCTTCTTGCAGCCTTGTACAGGCACTAAAAAGCTTCCCCAAAATCAATAGTTGTTTACGGAACAACCACACACAAAGGCTTGTAATCAATTTCCACTTTCCTCTTTAGAAGTTTGCAAATGAATCCTGGTATTCTTTGCTTTTGATTGCAAATGCATGGATTGTCTTTTATTTATGGAATCTGTTGAATAAATTATCAAGGATCTGTTTGACATTTAATTCCTGGTTTTTGTAACAGCAGCCCTGTCATATCAGTGGAGATCGGCTGTAAATTGAATGTAGGTTAACCTTTTGTGATGTGCTTTAAATTTCTTTTTTTTGACATCAGTATGCTTCACGTCGCTTTCTTTAATTACGTGACCTTATCGTTTAGATAAATCTAACCTCCACATTTAGTCGCAGGCTCAAAAACGGAAACTTTTATCAACGTCATGTGGACACACTTTGTTCGATATGTCATCTCGGCATCATGAAGACCAGGAACAATTTCTATCCCTTTTAACTAAATGACTCGAGCCATTTAGAAAATAGAGATAATGAGAGCTTCACCATTTTAGCCAATCTGTTATATTTGCTGAATTTATCTTCCTCCTTTTGTGTTTTTGTCATTCTTACAAGTAGCTAATGTTTTGTTAAGATACAAGTGTTTTCATGATGGGAAGTTCATTCTGGGCATAAGGGACTAAAAAGACTGTTTAAAAGACTTTGGCCTTCCTGTATGAAGAGCCACTACTGGAACACGGTCAGTCCTTTATGTGGTTTGAAGGATTTCTAAGTTTTAATGCACACAGCCAGATCCTTTCAACACACTGTTCCTGCAACATCATGTTCCAGGATCAGTTTGTGCCATAGTTTCGTAAATCATTATTGTATTAAATTGTTCTAATTATAAAAATTGCTTAGACTCATGGCGAAAAAAAAAATGAGAAGAAAAGTCTCTTTGATGCTTTTTTTTTTTAAGGGAGATAATTTGGAGCTGCTTTGAGGTCCATTTGCCAAATTACTCAAATGTTCTTCATGTTTGAAAGCACATACATGTGCACTCTACTGTTCTCAGTGCTGAACAGTTATTACTGGGGTTTTTTGTGCATGTTTTTTACGTTTTCACAAGCTGTTAAATTCTTCAATTACTAGTTTTATTTTACTTCTATGAATAAATGTTGATCTTGTTTGATATGTGACAAATGCATGGGGCAGTCTTTGATTCTTGTGCTATTTATATAATCTTGTTTTCCTTAACGAGAGCATTTTTGCAAAAACCCCACCTGATTTTGCACGTTAAGCAAAGACAAAAATTATAAAGTGACTTTTCTTTTACTTCCACCCTTTCTTTAAGATCTTTTTTCTTTCTTTTTCAATTTAGTTTATTACATTTCTTCTATTTTTTTTTTCTTTTTATGTTGTTCCCACTTTTTTAAAATCTCTTCGTAGGATGTCACTTCTCACTTTATCTCCCACTGGTCATTAAGTCAGTTATACTTCACCTCTTGCTGCTTTTGCTTTGGGAATTGGAAGCAGTACCCTTATAATGGTCTAATCCTCTTAGCTCAGTGAAATTGCTCAACATTAACCCTCAAATGCCTTGCCCTAGGCTGCATACATTAACTGGTTTGCATACTTTTTCTGCTTTTTTTTTTTTTTTTTTTTTTTTTTTTTTTTTTTTTTTTTTTTATCTTTTGATGCAAAATTGTCAAGCATTTTCTAATTGCAACTTCTCCCGCTTGTTGAATGTTACACTTGTAAAATGTGTCAATTCAGAACAGCTTGATTATATGTCCTGCAGAAAAAAGAGACATCTTTCAAACCAAATTTGTTGCCATGCATCAAAAAATGCTATTAAAGAGCCTCAAGTGTGTAAATATTTTTAATTAGCTAAGCGCACTTCAAAGTGTTCAGCTTATGAATATGCAAGGTTTTATTGTGGTGTTTTTGTTCCATCCGTTGACAGCCATCTGTCGGATGTCTTTGATGCACACCACATGTTTCCTGCTGTTCGAAATGCCAGCACAGGCTCACACTCGTTCACGCCTGCATACAGGTCTACTCAGTTTAATAAGTTTTAATACATGATGCATTCTAGCAGAGCCTTTTCAGAATTTTTAGATATTTTAATTTTCATGCTGTTGCAAGTATGACTTTCGATTTCGAAATTGCTGTTCAGAAATCTTTGTTGTATTTAAGTTTTAGGTGTTAAGATTGAAATTGCTGCTAATGAAAGATATTGGTAATTTATAAAAAAAAAAAACACACACACACACACACACACACACACACACACAGATGATTTTGGGATAATTCGGGAGAGGCCCTAATATTTTAGCTTTCGGCTAGACAATTTTCAGTGTCATTCACCCTGACTTGTGACGAATCAGTCAAGAAATTAAGCAACCAGGCTAGAAAAAGATAACACTTTAGACTCTTTATTGGATAAAGTTTCAGGATCAGTGAGAAGTTTTTGAAATTAAAGTGTGAAGGACAGACGTGTATCTCGGCCTGAAGTAGGTTTTTTACCTTTTTCTTTCATGGAATATGAGATTTGCATGGAAATTTAAAATATTAACTTGATAATCCTTTAAGTATTTTAAACATAAGAACCTGTTTATATCCATTGCCTTTGTCACCTCTGCTCCAAATGTTTTTTTGAAATGACAAACAGGTCAGAAAAAATAACTTGAATTTGTTAGAGTTCATTGGTGTTGGAAGGTCACAGCTTTACATAAACCGGAGATTTAAAATTTGTCATAAAGTTTTCCGGTTTCGTGCAATTTTTTTATATTTTATTTTTGAAGCAGCCCTATGCTGACGTCTAACTGCAAATAGGTTATTATTTTTATTATCCCCTTTTCTCCCTTACATGTTGCCACTACTTCTCAGCTCAAAAGGTAAAATATTTCACATGTCAAATTCTCTCATGTTTCTTTAAGTCCTTCACGTTTCGCTCTCAGTTTTCCATCCGTGCAGTCTTCTGCTTCACTCTTTGACCGTTTCTACTTTTTTTCTCACACTGAATGATTTCTGCTTATTGCACCTTAACTTAGTTTTTTTTTTTTATCTCTGAAATTCTCCCTCTTTTGCCATGCTCTCTGCCTGTGTAGGCCTCAGGAAGTGGGTGTGCGCCGTGTGTTGAATTGGTTTAGGGGAGAGAGAGGTAAAGAGAGGAGGGGGAAGGGAGGATACTGATTAAAATAATAAACAGCTGTGTGATAGACTGGGGCTAGTGACCAGTGAGATCAAGAGCAACAGAGAGAAGGGGAGAGGATTCAGGATGCCAACTTGGAAGTTTGCTGGACCCTGAATTGGGTTGATTCTAAGGAAGTTTCTTCATCTCAGCTCAGCTACTTCTATTTTAACTTTTTTTTTTCTACAGTCATCGAGGGTAATCAGCAGATCTCAGCCTCTAGAAGCCACAAAGTCGGAGTCCTTGTACCAGATTGTGACGCAGAGCCTTTAGGCAGCTCGCCGCGAACATGTGTCTCCAACAAGAAGAAGAAGAAGAAGGCATTCTTTGACTAAGTGGCCCAGCCATGGCAGTGATTAGGAGGGTGTGATGGAATGAGACCATACTGGAGTTTGAGACCTGACGGGCAGCTAGTGGGAGAGACGCTGAGGTAGCTGCTTGAGACTTCACTGAGGGGAAGAGAAAAAGCAGCCCATGTGCTTCTTTGTATCAATGACTCTCTTCTTGAAGTGCTTGCGGTTGCGTAGCTGGCAGGAATGAAGTGCTTTTTATCTCGATAATTGAGGACAACCACCCCGGCCCCGCCCTGGATTGGACAGCTGGACATGGTGTAAACAGCTTCCTTCATGCCCAGAAGGGAAGTGGAGGCAGGGAAGCATAACGGGGTGGAAGGAGAAACGCCAGCCCCAAAAACCGCACAGGTTCACAGAAGCCGACTTGTTCCTCAAGAGACGAGTTGTTACCTCCTCCCTGCAGACCTCCACCCAAGATTTCTTGGATTTCCCCCTTCGGTTTCAGTGCCTCATTCGTGGCCACCGGAAGTCAAGTGTCAGCCTCCAGCTGTGACTTTATTAAACCTCCAGTGGCACTAGTCGTCTTGAGGTCCAAGTCCCAGCATGACTGCAGGGCAACTCTAACCCTCTCCACTCAGCTGTGTGCCCGCCAGAGGAGGATGCTACTACTGCCATGGGTTGGGATTGGGCGAGCACACACACCAGCACACGTACGCGAGTGCTGCCAAGTGTGTAAGTCGCCTGTTTCTGGACTGCAACCTGGATTAGACCCTCTGATGCTGAAGCTTTTCTTAAACACAAAGTTTATTTCTCACGGGATCCAAGTTTGCTCAGATCTTGGAATTACTAATGATCTTATTCCTGACGTTGGAGGATTGTACTTTGGTAATAACCACTGGAGAACTTGCCAGATTGTTCTTGGTCTTTAATATTCTGCGGCCACTTTGACTGAGAAGATGTAGAGACTGCAGTGAGTGGGAGGAGCCACAGCACACTCTCGAGAATGATTGGCTTGAACTTCAGTTTGCATGAGCTGCTTGGAAAGTTTGAACAGGTACACATCAATAAATAACTATTCTTTTATTTCACTTGAGTTTTGTGTTTAAGCAGCATTCACGTGAATTATCAAAACAATTTTTTCTTCTGTATATTTGCTGCATTGTGATTGTTATGATGGTCCAGCTGTCTATTGGACTTTTTAAGTGCAAAGTTGCCAATTTGAATCAAAATTAGACCTGCAGTTTATTCACTTATTTAGTGCCAATGTTATGATGGGGTATGGTCAATATTTCCATTTCCTGCTTTTGATGTCATTTAATGTTTAGTTCCTGGAGTCCTTAAATCTTGGGTTAAAATCTAGTTTTAGAGCTTTGGTTTTAATGCTTTGTTTTTCTTTTAAGTATATGTTTTTACATGTGGAACTTGTTTAAAATCAAGATTTTTACAAAAAGCACTGATATCTTGCCAGATTGCTACCACTGCATCCTTATGCCTGTAACGCTTTCACATGCAAGTAAAATGCTTTCCTTGTTGTGCTGATCTGAGACCATTTGTGGGGACTTAAAACTCTGTATGCTAGTCAGTAACTCACTGATAACATTCATATAGTAGTAAACAGAGGCCAATTGTTGCTGACTTGATGACCCGTGGCACATAAATGTTTTTTTTTTGCGTCCGCGTGTGGAGAGAAAATGATCTGTCACTACATTGCGAGCCCCTCAGGAAGCACATTGACATACATAAACTCCTGCCTCCAAGTAGTCATTCACTGGGAGAAATGAAATTTAAAGGCTGCTTTGTAAATTAATATGTCTGCCTCTGCGTGCCCTCACAGTCTGTGTTCTGTCTTGAGTCTTGAATTCATTTATGTGGTTGTGTGTGTGTGTGTGTAGTCGTCTTTTTATTTTATTTTTTATTTATTTTTATGTGGAAACTGAAGTGCAAAAGAAGAAGGAAAGGGAAGCACTTGGGTAATGACTTGAAACGTAGCCAGCTGGCTTTGTTGGAGGGTGTTTTTCTGTCTTTTACTTTAACTGTGTCCATCTAGCTTTCCATCACTCATCCTTAAGGTCTTTGTCTACGCATCTTCACCCCTGGTGTCTCATTGCTCTTCCCTTGACCTTTTAGAGTAGTGCCTTTTCTAGGTTATTATCTCTGTAGATCACATCAGTAGGATTGGTTAAATGTCTATTGATAATCAGTAAATTACAGCATGTTCGATTCAGTTAGTTTTGTGGGAGGTGTTTCTGGACTTTTTGTTTACTCACAAAAACAATTTAAGCTTTTTGAAGTTCATTTTCCATGGTTTTGTTCTTCTGTGATGTGTGACAGTGCAGCCCAGGTAATCACAACTTTATAAACCCCCATACTTATGTTGGGGCCTTCATATTTCACAGCACATCTCTTTGGTGCTGTGGATTTTCAGATTGAGACTCAAGGATCAGGTGTTCTGGTCTCTCAGATGTCTGTTTGGATCAGGTTCTGCAGTGAATCGTTGCCATGTCAACACCTTGGATGCTTTTACCAGTTGTCCTTATCTGGGCGTGCACATTGACTTGACTTTAATTGATGTTCTCACCAGGAGTATCATGATATTTTGTGTCAACAAGAATGAAGCAAAGTTAAGCTTTAGTAGTAGCTTGAGAAATGAAAAAATCCCCATTTTGTTGTTTTTCACAAATGGAGTAAAGATTTAAAAAAATCCCAAATTGTGGGATATGATTAGAAATGTGTTGCTGATTTCCGCTGTTTTTTTGTAAAGCTCTAACTTCTGATGCCAACTGTTCCTGATTTCTCTTTAAGAACAGTAAACTACTACATTTGAAATAGTTAATAGCTTTAGTCCTGTGAGAGGGGATTAATTATTAATATAAGAAGAAATCTGATAATCTGAAACAGTGCTTTATTCATTTAAGATTAAAACTGTTTGGCGAGTGTACTAGCATTTGGGAAATTGTAGTTTACTTGTTGCAAACCTGAGAAACGGTACTTTTTCCATGCTTCCACGAATAATGGCTCAGTGCAAATGACATACAAGTATCAGCTAATGATTGGTAATTTCCCACTTACTGTCCATTATTAGCATTATAGTCCTCCAATGTAATGAGACCGTATGTCTCGTTGCTACTCCCTTTATCTACACTAATTTTGTCCCAAATCCAAATCTGCCTCAGTGCTCCAGGCAGTTCTACTGTCATCCACACTGTTTTTGGAGTCTTTATCTTCATTTGGGTTGAGCCAAGTTGAACGAGCTGAGGGGAGTCCCAGCTGAGAGAGAGAGAGAGGAAAATGGAGCAGTTTTACACATCTAAAAATAAAACGTTTGACAGAATCCTCTGCCTACGTCAGCCTCCCTTGTGGTTCAACATTTTCACACAAATGCTCTTTGAGTTCTGGTTGTGTAACAAATCTGCTCTGTTTAGCACATACTGTTGATTGTGATTGCGTGCTGCAAATGCACAGCATGAGTAATAACCATTATGTTGCAAAAACCTGATCAAACATACATGCATGCAGCCAAACCTTCTATAGAAATTTGCTTCTGGTCTGGGCTCACTTGCCAGTGCAGTAAAAGAGTAAATGTTAAACTTCTTGAACTCAGAGTCCCTTGTGAAACTTTTCTTCCCTCTGAAAATGTGTGCAGTGTCCCATAAACTCATTCGAGGCTAATCTGTGCATGAAAATCCAATATTATTGGCTTTGACAGTCTAGAGGTAGCTGCAAAATCCAATGTGGGGTAAAACGAAGAAAACTTTCTGCTTAATTATTAATTTTTTAATTGAGAAAATCTTTTTCTGTTTTGCAGGACATCCAGGCAGAAATTGATGCCCACAATGACATCTACAAGAGTGTGGATGGGAACAAATCGAAGATGGTCAAAGCTCTGGGCAACTCGGAGGAAGCTGTGTTCCTCCAGCATAGGCTAGATGACATGAACCAACGCTGGAGTGACCTCAAGGCCAAATCAGCCAACATCCGGTAATTAGAAAACCGTCCAACCCTCATTAAGGTAGTAGAAGAAAATGTCATGTCCATTCAGAAAGGCCTGTGCAGCCAAAATCCTACAGCCAGCTCCAAAAGACGCAACATCACAGAGCTATCCGACTCCGATTCATTGGTCAGCTGACCAGTAAATCATGTCGGTGACGAAATGAGTTAAAATTAGAATTTTGTAACTAAATACCAAGGCAACAAGCACTTGCTGTCTACTGATAGCCAAATAGTTTCAGAGAATTCATTTTTTCTTTGACTCCTTGTGTGAGGTTGTGCCTAGCAACCTCCAAATAAACAGTACACTGGGAAACAGGGTTAGTTAAAATGCTGCTTGGCTTGTTGTTTAGCATCCAAAGTTATTTTGCAGAAAGCATATTCATGATACTATTATAGAATATGACAGAAACATAATTAATAACACAAATTCCCGAAAAAGTTTCCTATGTTGACATTGGTTCAGATGTTTTCTTGGAGTCAGACTGGTGATCCATAGGGTTTAGAGCACTTAGCTTTGTTTTCTATGTTTTCCCCTGCAGTGCCTTGCAGAAGTATTTTCTTGAACTGTACGCTTACATCCATTTTATCAGTGCATTTGAAAAAAGCACATAATTGTGAAGTGGAAAGAAAAAGATCCACCGTTTTGAAAATATCTTAAAAATGAAAACAGGAAATAAGTAGCATGTAGCATTTGTCCTCCAAATCAGTACTTTGCAGAAGTACTGATTTGCACTGCAGTTACCACTGCTGTTTGGTTGTGGTATGTCTCTACCAGCCTGTCATATCCAGCAAATGTTTGTTCATTCTTCCTTTAAAATCGCTCAGCCTGGATGGAGAGCATCTGTGAACATCGGTTTTCCGCAGTACTCTCAGCAAAAGTTGGACTTTGGTCTAATCTCAGAGCACTGTTTTTTATATAACAAACAGTGAAAGAGGCTCTTAGAGCATTTTTTTTTCTACCACCAAAGGCAGCATTTCTGAGCTAAACAATAGTTCTGTTAACAGATACAACCCGTGACTCCTCTATAGTTACCTTTAGCCTAAAAAATATGAAAAATAATGGATAATTTTGTCTGTGGTACTCTGTTTTGGTCTTTCACATATAATCCAAATAAAACCCACTGTAATCGGGGTTTTCAGCATGACTGAACTTGAAAATGTTCAGCAAGAATAAATACTTTTCAAGGTGTAAATAAATCACTTTGCATCAGCTGCTGTGATTACGCACACCAGTGTGGCTCAAGGATGGATGAAAGTATGGCTTCTATTACCTCCCAAGGAAAAACCTGAATAAAATATGCCACTCTTTGTTCTGGTAGGTGAAGTTAAGCCAGCCTTATCCTTTTCATGTTTTTAAATGTCAAACTTAAGTAAAAAAAAAAAAAGCTTTTTTTCTTCATTTAAAAAAAAAAAACCTAAACAAAGTTGTGCAGTATGCAAAATGCAAAAACCTTCCTGAAAGACCAGAGTCTTTTAGGAAGCTGTATAAACGCAAATAACTCTGTGCCAGCCACAAGTCTGGCATAAATAAAATGGATCATCAGTGTGCACAAGTGTTGATGCTGAAGAAAGTGAGGGTAGAAGTGGAGATGACAGGAGCCAGATGGAGACGTTCAAAGTCCAAATGGAGGAGTGGGAAACGAAAGAAGCAGCACAGCAGAGCCACAGTTGCAGGCAGGAAATGTTAGAATGACTAAAGAGAAAAATATAACCTGCTGGAGGTGATTCTGAATTTAGACTAGACTTAGTTCAGAAACATGAGACTAACTGAGTCTCATTTGCCTTCATGCATAGGAGGGGGGGCAGACAGTGCCTGATTGTGTATAATATACAGCCCATTATGGCTTAATTGCAGTACATTTGTAATTAAAGGTACCTTGTTGGGTAGCAATAGGAGCAACATTACGCTCAAAGGGGAGGAGAAAAAGAAGAATTGCTTCCCAGCATCCTTAGTACACAGATAGCTGCTAATTAAAGTGGGCTCCTGCCCACTCAGTACACCCAGCAGCTTCTATTCAATAAACAGGTTTAAGTCACCCACTGAAGTTTGCAAAATGTAAATCTAAACGGGCATCGAGGAAAACAGACACAGATCTATACTATAAATTTGTGCAGAATTGAAGCTTACATTTTTTACACTAAGTGAAGTGTTTTCGCTATTTATTTATTTCATTAAACTTATTTTAAGCCATTGTATTTAAGATTTAAATATGGCCAAAAACGCTTTTTTTTTTTTTTTTTTTTTTTTTTTAAATTTTATATATATAAAAAAAATTTTAAAAAAAAAAAAAAAAAA
>NW_015113582.1:134802-143830 GCF_001443285.1 Poecilia latipinna
TTTTTTTTTTTTTTAACTATTGAATCATATGAAAAGATGATTCAAAAATAGATCAACAACAGAGAACAACTGTACAAGACGAGAATCCAAGAATAGCATCAAAGAGAAAACGGTATCACAACTAAATCATGTGATGTTTGATGGCAGAGCCCACCTGGAGGCGAGTGCGGAGCGCTGGTCACGTCTTCTGGGCCTCCTCGAGGAGCTATGGCGTTGGATCTGCACGAAGGACGAGGAGCTGGCCAAGCAGATGCCTGTCGGAGGGGATGTGCCCACTTTGCTGCAGCAGCAGAACCACTGCATGGTACGTACCCTCAATACGTCCCCGTTGCACTGTGCAGGATCTCTCTTTATCTGCATATATTCGTTTTCTATACAAATTTATGCATTAACATTCACTTGACAGTAATTGATCCAACAGGAATCTTACTATAAAGCTCATGTTCTACACACTGAAGGGGCATTTCTGTCAGTTTAAACCCTCATCGTATTTCCAGCTATTGGGCTCTAAATTTTTAATGGTCACATGTCCTCTGGGGCCAAACCCAATATTGAGTGAGTCCTAACTAGCTTCTGTAAAAGAAAAGCAATATTACTCACCACTGCCGTTCTCCCGGGGAAATTAGAGGTGCATGTTGTGCCTGGAAATAAAGACATTAGCTGCCTAAATTGGTCTGCATAGGTTATTTTATTAGTTACTCTATGCAGCACCTTACACAGCCTTTTGGTCACTTGGTAGATATCTTTAAAAAGCATCTGGGAAAAAAAAACAAACAAAAAAACATTTAGTCTTAAATATGAACACATTTGTTTAGTAGTTTAGTAGAGAATTAAGTCACATAAAGATATAATTTTTATGAAATTATCAGTGTCGCAATGAATAGTCACTTATTTGTTACCCACAATATTAAATGGATTAAACATCCTAAAATGTAACGGACAATGTTGGAGGGAGTTGTAAGTTTGTCCTTCTATCTCTCATTTTTGTGACTCCAAAATAACTTAAAAAATCTCCAAAGTTTACTTCTGGACAGCTGCAGTCAATGTTTCACCGAGATTATGTTGCATAAATTTATGTAATGCTTTTTACAGATCTTTAAAAGTGAGTGGGGAGAATCTCATTTTGGGAATTCTTACAGGCACAGTAACATCTCACTGAAATTCATGCATTTACATCTAAATTCCAAATCATAACACTTCACCCACTTATTTAACCTTTTGAATTCCTAGAATTATTGTTGGCACCATTATGAATCATTTATGTTTATAAACTGTCAGCGCATGTAATTTTCTGACCCTTCTACGTCCTCCTCCATCCACTATTGATGTTCTGCACTGAATTATTTATTATAAACACCAAGTTTTACAAAAGTTATTGCAGAAGTAATTGCTTTCAGACAAATATTTTTACCCTCCAGCTACTGTTTAACCCCAATTGATTGAATTTATCCCTGATCTCTTTGCTTCTTCTGCTTCTACTGATTCATATTTCTTTTTTTCTGTAGACAAAAGTAGGAAGAAAGTAAAATAAAAGCCACCTTATGAATACTTTTCATGAATATTACAATTTCTAATGCTAATTTCAAACAATGAAAGAGAAAACCAAATTGATACTATTCAGTTTCCTAATATCCTTCTTATTCTAAATCCAAACTATCAAGATGAATAGAGGATGCCCTGTGGAGACGGTTTGCTCTTGTAGCAGCAGATGATCAATTATTTGGCTGCTATAGCGCCTGCTAAGTATAGCATACTGATGATTTAATTGGGAATCATTAATAACAAGAAGAGCAGACCACTCATAAAATAATCTTTAAATTCAGTGATGTATTTTTGATTAAGCTGCATGACAGTCGGCTGAAGAAATACTGGTCTTTTTTGCATTTTTGCATAATAGCTTGGTTATGAGCTAACAGATGTTGGGAATTAACTGAAAAGTATCTTATATTTGGTAGTTGACCCAAACTAAAAATTGCTGACCACACAGTCCAATCTTTATGGACCTCTTTTTTCTCTCTCATATTTTTATGGGTTTCATTTCATTCACTCCTTTTTGCCCCAGGTTTTTTTTTTTTTTTTGCCCTTTTTTTTTTTCCTCCTCATTTCTCTTTTCCTTTTTTGTTACCCCCCCTCCCCGCCCCACCTATTTGCGCATTCTTCTACGGTTCCACACCTTTGAGGATGCAAAAAATTGGAATAACCTGAGGAGGGAGGTTGAGGAAAGTTTAATTTTCGCACTTTGGAGTTTATATTTCCCCCTTGCTTTCTTCTCTGTTTTCCTAATAGGCTGGCCTGAGGTCTCGCTGACCCTTAGAAGGATGAGTAGAACAGAGAGCCGAGGCTTTGAGCAAGTCATGCTCTATTACTTGCCTGCACTGACAGGCACAGACTCGCAAAGCAACTGTACTCACAAACACGGTTTTTCACTCCAACTGCTCAGTCAGATGAACGGGGTTAGTCTGCATTGATGTATGGAAATCAGTATCAGCAAGGTAAGGACGGCTTAGAAGGGCTAAGTGGGGGGAAAAAAACCCTTTTTTTTTTTTTTTTTTTTTTTTTTTTATTCTGGAAGGTTGGGGGAGATAAAAGAGAAGGGCTAAGCCACTTAGTCCAGCAGAGAGAGACGGATATTGCTGTTATTAAGGAATCGGAGGAAGGACAAATCTGAGGGAGCACCGATTTAGACCCAGAGTGGAAAGGTAGCATCAGACAGAAGCACTGTTAGATGAAAGGAAAATGGAAAATGATGTGTAAGTGAGGTGAAGAGCAGATGCATTTTCCACCTTTGTGTTTGTACTCAGCCCAATCTGACTCAAACACTGTTATTATAATCAAATTTGTCATGTTTTTGGCATTATGTTATCTTTCGAATATGCGAGCAGGATGGAGCGGTGATTGTTTTCCTGTCATACATGAATTATTTCTGCGGTCTTTTGTAGTAGTTGTCTAAGGGTTATTGTCTGTTTGCTAAAATCCCATTAAAACATCGCAAATTCAGTTATCTAAAACAAAGTCCAACAGCTGAATAAGCTCCTCACTCTATCTGAAAATTACTTGTTTTTTTTTCTTCTTTTTTTTATCACTCTTCCTTTTGCAACAGCTGGCTGCTTGTTTATGATGGTAGAACATTTACAGTCTAATTGTTTGAGGAAAAAACTCCAGATGTTTCTGAGTTAATAAGAAAAGAAATGAAAATCTGAGCCGAGTTAATGTTTATAATCTTCTCATTATTGTGTTAATGTATTCTTATGTAGTTTTAAAGACCCTGCTTTAAGCAAGTAAGTTCTAAAAAAAATTGCTGCAGAGCACATCTTAATCATTGTGTCTCTATGACTGATTAGACCATTTCCACTTTAACCGACTGAATTACAGGAGCCTGAAATGGATTAGTGCCTTTATTCTCTCTTGGAAGAGTCCTTACCAGACTCATAGTTGTCTCTTTTTGGTTAACTTTTAATCGTTTTCACTTTATATATTTTTTTCAGATTTGTTTTACTTCTGCAGGGCGACAATATAATGGTATGCCAGTCAAACCTGCCTGGTGCATGAACAACAATACATTCATGTTGTTCCACATAATGTGGTTTTGTAAACAGATGCATAAAAAGACTCCAACATTAAAGCTACACAAATTAGTGTTGTTCAGTGATGTTCTGCCCTTGTAGATATTTTGATTTGATCAGACAGATTTCTTACTTTTACTTTGAGTTGTTATAAATAAAAAAAAGCTGTTGCTTTGTGACAACCTGAAGCTTTTTGGATAATGGGAAACATAAAGCAGCATATCAGGCTTTTTTTGTTTGTTTTTATTGTTGTTGTTCCTCAGCTTTAATTTGTTTTGTGTTGCATTTATTAACAACCATAATTTGACAGCTCCTAAAAAGCAATTTATTGCTATCATGTTTCATCCATAGCCAATTTGATGTGTTTTTGCGATCATTGTCCTGTTTGAACATCAGTTTTTGTCCAATTTTTAACTGCTGCTGCTTATTTGAGGTAAAGCTGTTGGAATTTGGAGTTAGTTCTCCTTTAATATTCTATCCATTTATGCAATGGAAAGGTTTCCTGTTTACAAGGACCAAGCCTGGAAGCGGTTGTTCCATCCGACATGTAAGAAAGAAAAAAAATATATATCTTGTTTAAAACAGCAACCACCTTTTTCAAGATGGCAGTAAATGCAAGCAGAAGGGAGCTATTACATTTTCAGGCTGAATAACTCTGAGGCTCCCTCCTTATGAAACTGTACGTGGATTCAAAAGGTAATTTAGCCCAGACAACACAAGCTCAAACATTTGCCTCCTCTAAATGGGAAGTCATCAGCGTCTTGTAATTTATTTGGATGCGAGCGAACCTCTGTTGCAGAGCCTGCTTGAATTTATGTAATTTCCTGCCCTGGAGTTAAGATACTGTTATTTTAAAGTTGTTGTTTTTTTGTTTTTTTTCTGGAAAGAGGTGTAGTTGTTTGGTGTATAGCATGGGGGCTGAGATAGTGGGGATTTTGAGAGGAGGAAGAGGGATGTTTGGCAGAGCTCTGAAAGGAGCTGTGTGGTGATGTTATCTCATTGGCGCCACAGCACAGAGCGCATGGAGATAAGAGTTTGCGGCGACATTCAGGGAGAACGCTTACAATGACCTGTACACAAATGTTGGCACACGTGCAAAATATCTCACCTGCAGGAATACACACAGACGCAACCAAGGTCAGCGTGACTTCTACTGACAAGATGTCTCTCAAGAGCATTACAGCACATTAGAAGTGTCATCTATTCCTCTGCTCTTTACAGATCATAGAGGTCTACACCACATTGTTTTTTTTTGTTTTTAAAAAAAAAAAACAACAACAAAAGAAAAGGTATTCAGAAAAAAAAAGTTAATCTCTGATTTTATATTTAAAGTCAAAGCCTTGGTTTCTTCATGCATAAACAATATGGGGCTGATACCAATGTATATCAAATTAAAAGGTTTGATTTTGCAAATACAGAGTGATTTCGTATGCACCAGGGGTGCCATTAGTTTTAGCCCATCTACAGTTCACTTCTGTTGATACTATTACCATTCTGATACCAATGGTGGAGAAACACTCTGAAAAGAACACAAAGGAAAAAAATTCAGCTTTTTCCTACTTGGTAATTGACTTGAGGAAGTATATATATTTCTTTTCTTTATCCCAACTCATTATGAAGTGTTTAGGCTCCTAGAGCTATATTAAGAAAATAACACTGTATAGTACTGTTTTCAACCAAGTCTGAGATTGGGTTTGTAATTGTGTTGTGAATATGAGATAAAAACAACTTACTCATAAAGTGTAGAGTGTGTTTCCACTTCACAGCTCGTCTGTTTACACCTCTCCTGCTCTTCCTCACTCTCTCTTTTTTTGCTCACTTTCTGACTTACCTGCATATTATATCTGGCATGTAAATTTGTGGGAAGTCATTGGAATGGAGCAAACCATTTATTAGCAGAGATGATCTAATTTTTGAGTGCAGTGCTCTCTTTCAGCATGACGAACTGCGGGATTCTGTGTGAAATTGATGTTAGGGTGGTGTGAGCTTTAATTTAGGAGAAATTTTCACCATGAGATGATAGTTTTTTGTTTTATTTAAAAGTTGCAAAAAATAAAAATAAAAAATACAAAATAACAACCTGAATTTACAGCTTCTCATAGATTGTATCATCAGTGTAAATCCAGTGTTTTGTAATCTGCTCATTGCTCAGTGTCGACTGGCCAGGTGATTTTTGGCATCCGATTTTTGCAGCCTTTGTTGTTTTAATGAGTTGTACCACTTTATTAAAGTGAATCATTCAATTTAAAGAACTTGCTTCAGTGTCTTCAGTTACACGGGCTCTTAAGAAAGCAATCCCACACTCCAGTAAGCAATGAAGGCCCACCATGTCATGTACAGTGTAAGTGTGTGTGTAGATAGACATGGAGATACAACTATGTACATATTCATAGTAGATGGATATTTAAAAGAGCAACTGTACCCCGAAAAACCGTGTCAGAGTTTCAGCACATCTGTGAAGCAGAGAACAAGCTAAGCTACATTATCTCTGGATTTTATGGTAATAGTCCATTCAAGTTCACTTCCTTATTTTTCTGTGCATCACTTATCCAATTTACAGACTTCTGGAAAACATCTGGGTGGTCTCTGCAAACTTGTCCCGAGAGCTGCTACAATCCTGATGTAGCTGCTTTTTTTTTTTTTTCAAATTACTGTATTATTGCTTTGTTTTTGTCATAAACTATTTTTTTTTAGGTACTGAAGTCTCTTTCTCTTTTGTTTCTCCTGCAGACTCTTTGCTCTGAACTGAAGGAACGCGAGCATTTGGTAATCAGCACTTTGGACCAGGCCAGGATGTTTCTCGCTGACCAACCCATTGAGGGACCTGGAGAGCCGCGGAAAAATCTGCAGCCAAAGACCGGTTAGCTGCCCATTTTTATTTATTTATTTATTTTTTTTTGAAACACCTGATTCTCAATTTTTTGTCATCTTTGGCTTCCTCAGTTTGGGTAGATCTTAATGGCTTATTATGGTGACACAGTCTAAAACAGTTCAGTAATAAGAAGCTTACACTGTGATGATACTTTAATGAAAAGGTTAATAACTGTGAAATAATCATTGCTAATAGAAATAATACTAATATTACTATGGAGTTGTAACAAGTTGGTAATAATTTAATATTTCATGTTAAATGTGATTTCTATAATGTCTGGATAAATATAGACGATGAAAATAAGACAATGGAAAAAACATTTCTATTCCCAGAAGTTATTTCCTTACTGCATTGTTAAAAGTTGTCCTTTTCCTTCTGTCTTTTATTCTTTGTTTCCTTTATTCCTTCCTTATGTTCCACGTGTCCTTCCTTCCTTCTATCCTCTCCGTACACTTCTATGTCCTTCCTCCATTATGTCATCCCGGCTTTACTTCATTTGGTCCTTCCTTCCTTTCTTGTCCAAATATTGTAGTTTTATTTCAGAGCAGTCACCCCATCTAATTACCAAGCTGTAATAGGAAGTGCTACCCTTATCTCGCATCAGATAGTTTTGACTTTGAGAGAGCCGCATTCCCCTGACATAAGATAGATAAGGGATTATATATTCTGTAAGGAAAATACAATCACATTAGATCTTTTTTATCTGTTCGTGATTGAATCTGGAAAGATTTTTGTTTGTTTAAACTGGCATGACTGTATTGATCTGGTAGATGCATGTTTGTCCATGACAAACAGTGATGGATAGAATTATCCCTTTGTGTAAACTCTCCTGGGAATGACTTTCCCATACATTTTTGTGAGATGTTGCAGTCAATAATAATAATGAAAGAAGTTATTTTGGACATAAATCTTATAACATTTTTACACAAAGCAACCTTTGCCCTTTTCTTTCTTTTTTCCCTTTTTTAAGACTTGGCAACTTTTTGATGCCTTTTTTTTCCCCCAACTCTCAGTAAATTGACAATAAATGTCTAGAAAGTCAGAAATAAAAAGTCCATCGGCTCTTTCATCTCATCAGCACATTTAATCTGAAACTGGAATTTAATAAACTTAAACCAATCCAATGTTTCTGCTTTCTGTGATTTTCAATTAGTTAAGCAAATATCTTAAAACTAATTTTTCTCACTAAGCTCAATGCTAGATTTTTTTGTTATTCCACTCTATCTGGGGGAACTTGTGTGCATGTAGGGATCTGGCTGAGGAGGAAAAAAGAGAAAGATTACTGAGTTGCAACAGGTGAAGAATGATTTTTCAGTCACCACACAGGAGATGAGACCTTAGACATCATAAAAGCTGCTCATCTTTCTCAGCAGTTAAAACGGTATTTAGGGAGCAGTTATCACGTCTGCCAGCGTTTTCCTCCTTGGTGGCATCATCTGATCTTTAGCAATTACCCTATCCACTCACCTTTCCTGCTTCCTCTTTCTCTCTTTTTTATTTTCTTCTAGCCACTTTCATCATGGCTGCCTTCTGCTCCTGTTCTTTGCCGTTTCTTCAGATTTTTTTTTTTTTTTTTGCTACTTATTTTTGTGCATTCAAATTCTTTCTGGTTATATTTTCTCAAACCTGTAGAGAGCACAAATTTCACATTACACACTCCACTTATCAAAATTCAAGGGTGGTTGCGGCCTTATTATGCCAGGTGCTGTTGCAGTGTGAGTTGAGGTTTTGAGTTGGCTATTTAGTCATTTTTACGTTTGAACCTGCAGCAAAAAGTAATGTTCAAGCAAGAGGCAGCTGATGAACTTTGTCTTCTTAAACTGTGGCCCATTTTTTGGGATTTAATTTTCAACAACTAGAGTTTTTTTTTTCATAGTGCAACTTTTGTTTTACAACTTAGTAAAAAATGTAGATAGAGGAAGAGATTTTTGTGCTTTTACATTGTCTCTGGTTATAAACCACAGGTTAAAAAAATGTACGTTTCAGTTTGACCAGAATAGCTTTTTTGAAGCTTTTTTTATAACCCAGGACTGGACAGAAGATATCTCCGTCCTTTACCTCCTAAAACAGTGAATCTTAATGTGATATTGCTATAAATAATGTGAATATATGAAATTTGATTATCTAGATCCTTGGAATGTTATGTGCGCCTTTTTTTTTTTATAATGTTCATGTTTTTTTTAAATGTATTTAAAATATTTAAATTGTTTGGCCTGTACCTCCTAGCAGGAGGGCAATAGAAAATCATCCTCGGGCGACAAATGGGGGGGACTTTGTGTCATTTAAAATATTTATCAATGCACACTGTCACTTTTGAACAAAAGCCCTTTTCCAGAGTTGTCCAAAATTTAGAAAAACATGACTTCCTGCATCTATTTTCCATTCAAATCAAACTGAAATAACATTAGTTAAAAGTGCTGTAAAATAAAAAGCTGGTGTAGTTGTTAAAGATGTCACTCTCATTACCAAGTAGAACGTTTCAATAAGCTAAAAACATTAGAAAATATATATATATATATATATATATATATATATATATATATATATATATATTTTTTATATTTATTTTTTTTTTTTTTTTTTTTTTTTTGTA
>NW_015113582.1:146896-234187 GCF_001443285.1 Poecilia latipinna
GTCTCTCTCATTACAAAATATAGAGTTTTTATAAAATAAAAACATTAGAAAATATATATATATATATATATATATATATATATATATATATATATATATTTTATTTATTTATTTATTTTATTTTATTTTTTTCATTGAATACATATTTTTTCCCTGACATTTCAGCAGAACTCACCCCAGAGGAGAAGGCCCGAGGACTGGCCCGAGCCATCCGCAAGCAGACTGGGGAGGTGAGGGAGCGGTGGGAGCGGCTGAAGGGCCACGTGGGAGGCTGGCAGGCTCAGGTGGAGCAAGCTCTGGAGCGACTCCAGGACCTGCAGAGCTCCATGGACCAACTCGACCTGCATTTGACACGGGCAGAGGAGACCAAAGCTACCTGGCAGCCGGTGGGCGACCTGCTCATCGACTCTCTTCAGGACCACATCGATAAGACATCAGTGAGTTTGTTGACCTCTGCGGTTTCTTATTTATGGTTTGGAAGACATTGTCAGGTAAAACTTCCAGACATGCAAAATGACATGCAAAAATACAAATGGTTATGTTTTTCAATGAATCATTCAGTAGTAGCTTGATTGTGAATAATGTATGAAATACTGCAAGAATCCGCCTCTCTGTGAATCATGTAGTTTCACTGTTATTGCCACTTGGTAAAGATGTGAAAAAACCATAAAAAAAAGTATTCTCTTTAAAATAGGATATTTCACACTAAGAGACATTAGTGAAACAATTTGACTACCTCTGGCAATGTACCACAATCTTTTGTTCTTGTTTTTACTTTTCTTTTTTTGAGTTAATCAAACCATCCAGATGTTTTTAACTCATAATCCATGCCTTCTGTTTTATAAGATCTGCAACGTTATAGGCTAGTTTCTCTTCCAATTACCCAGGGAAACCTCTAAGAGTACAAGACATCAAGGACCTTTTGGGGGAATATTTTTAGAGCCAGTAGCTTTTATTCACAATATTCTAGGCAACAAAAATATAACTGGAAGGCTGGGAGAGAAAACGTTCTCTGTTTACCTCTTTACAATCACTGAATTTTAGAGGAAATTTTTAAAAATCTTCTACATAAAAATGCTTCAACCCCCAATTTGAATGGTGCATATTTAGTTGTTTTTAATCAATAAACTAAAAACAGAACAGCAGGTTGTCGTAGCAACACTGATACATGTTCAGCTTTTTTTGCTTCCTCACCAAATGAAACGAGGTGGCTTTATGTTTTGAATCTTGTGGGTTTTTTTTGTAATAATTATCTGTGAAGTTTACTCTCAAAGGGAGTGTTTAACATACGTTAACTCCTGTTATCCGGCGCTGTTGGATCTCATTACCCGATCATTAAACAAGGCTGCCCTCTGCTCTTTGCCACCAGCCAAACACATGAGGGAGTGAAACAACTACGTTGCTCACAGATCGTTATATACAATGTTTGCTTGTGCTTAAACAGCTAATTTTTACAAAAAACATCTCTGTCATTCACTTCAATCCTAAGTGCCTTGTCTACAGCCAACATCAAAGATTATTCTGTGTTAAACATAAAAAAGAGGATGTTAAAGATAGGTTTATCCATATTTAACTGTGCAAGAGGTTTGTTTACATGTAAAAACAAATGCCAGACTGGAAGCTACCAACAGAAAGCACACAATGTTGTACACCACAAAATCTTGGAACAGAATGGATTAAAAACCTGCAGGCTGAGTTGAAGAGAAGAGCAAGAAAGAGACTAAGAGATTAAGTGAGGTGCTAAAGGCAAATTAAGGTAATTGTAGCAGTATTAGTACCCCACTACCAGATCAAAGGTTGGATGTTTCCATTTTTTTTTCCAAGGAGATTTTGCTACCACAATAGAAAATAAATCTGTTTTCAGGATTTTTACATATCTTTATAAGTGGAGTCGGTCAGTGTGAAGGGTGGTGCAGTTTTATCTGAATTTTTACAGGCTGCGTTCCTTTTTCTGTCTAAACAACAAAGTTCCCCTCTGTTTGCTTTTGCCTTCGGTTTGCTGATTCAGTCATTACTTTGCAGCATTCATCAATTCAATGATGTCTCTTCTCAGAGACTGAAGACAATTTCTTAACAAGAAGAAAAATGACAGCAGCGAGCATGGCAAGGAAAAAGTCAATTTTAGTCAGATTCACATTTTCTCTGTACACCTCAGAGGTTTCAGGGTTTTGTTTTCCTTTCATTATGTTCATTTTCATGGTAACCGAGGGGCTGTTTAGTCTTTTCCAGAACGCTCACAGACATAAATGTGAGGTTGACGACCACTGTGGCGAGATTAAACAATAATTATGGTACATCGCTCTGCCTGCAGGCCTTCAGGGAGGAGATCACCCCCCTCCGTCAGGATGTCCGGGTAGTCAACGAGCTTGCTGCTGAGCTCACACCGCTGGACATCCAGCTGTCTTCTACTGCCTCCAGACAACTGGATCAACTCAACATGAGATGGAAGAGTCTGCAGGTATTTTAAATACTTATGTTGTTTTTTATTTTTGCATTTCTTTTATAATTGTGTCTTCGGTTTTTCCCTCTGCAACGCATTTGAGTGTCTCCTGCTGTCTGCCTGTGTTATCTTTTTCTCTATTTCATGCTTTGCAACAATTTGACGTTGTGTCGTTTGTGCAGCGCTTTTGTCTCTGCACATCAGTGGATGTTGTTCTCGCAGCACACCAGTCACATCTCTGGTTCTCTGCAAGCTTGATAGTGTTGGTCTGATCCGCTGCGGTGCCTGCTGAGCTTTCTCAGACTGGAACGTGTCTAGCCCTGAAGGGAAATCCATTTCGCTACTAGTCATCATGCAAGAAGGGAAAGGGGTTTGTTGGGAATTAGAGATTGAAATACTGTAGTTTTTTTTTTTTTTTTTGTTTTATGAGCAATGTAAGACATTCTTGCAGAAGTTTTAGTAAATGGGGGCTTACATTGGGAAGGACCCCTCAGAACATAGGTTTAAATGTTGTGGTGATTCCTTTGGTGTCCAATTATGACTCTATTTTTACAGAAACTGATTTCAAAGACAGTGTTGCCCCTCAGCAGGCTCGGATTAGATAAATTAGTCAAAGATGTGGCCGAATAAATGTATCAAAGATGCAGCAAGAGCTCGGTGAAAAAGCCATCTTGGGGTTGGGAAAAAGCTGTTCAGGTTATTCTGTTTAAGTGTGACTCTGCCTCAGGGGGAAAACTGTCAAGCTGGACTAAATAGTAGTGATGTGATATTTCCACGCACTGCAAAGGCTCCCATTAATTGTCTTTTTTTTTTTTTTTTGCCATTAAAGTGATCATAAGTCACACACTGAGGCGGACAATGACAGCGTTTTTTATTGGACTGGCCCTTTTTGGTCTTATTTTGTTTCAGCCTGCAGGAAGGCAGCGGCTTCACTAATAAGCCCGGTCCGACTGCGCGGCCTGATGATTTGGTTTCATATGCAGACTGGCACCATCTGTCTCTCTGTGGTACAGTAAGCAAAAACTCATTAGCAGCTGAAAAAAAAACAAACAAAAAAAAAACAAGAGGCATGACTACCGGCCATTTTTGTGCCCATTACCAGGATCACAGTGTGGACATCTGTGAGCTGGCTGTCATCATATCTGTGCAGATGTGCAAGGCTCACTGTGCTGCCACTCACAGAAATGAGGCAAAGCAAACAGACCGCCATGTACAGCGGACCTCAGGTGCGCCGACTGAGATGTCAATACAAGGCTCTTAAAGGAGTTTTTTTCTGTTTGACGCATGTGATTGAGCATGAAGCTTCACATTTTATTCCCTCGATATGAAGGTTGACTGTTCTTCTTACAGAAACATTTTGTTTTGAAGTTGTAATTGACTGTAGCATTTACAAACTTTTATTTAGTATCTTGAATAATAATCTTCATGTTCAGATTTTTGACATCTTTGTGTTGTGTGGCCACCATAATTGGTATTGCGCCTGACCCCTTTTCTCCTGGATTTATGCTAAACAATATTTGTGCATCAAATGTGAAGCTGATGTTAATTTAAGCCGAAATAAATCAGTTGAGAAAGGGCTCACAAATCGAGTCACAGCATGAATTTCTGTACTGTCCTTTCTTGTCCGTCATCACTTTAGGCTAATTTCTATGCAACGCTGTAAAACAAAATCACAACTGGATGATGTTTGCATTTTGGGAATTAGATGGCAGCAATATACGTCTACAAAATGAATTGACAAACTCGACTGTGTTAAGACCAAAGGCAGTTTGAGGCGATTTTGCGACACGAGTAAAAAATGGATCAGCGATTTTTTTTTTTGTTGGTTAGTTGTAGGAGTTGAATGTTTGTGTTTACTGTTTCTTGGTAAGCATAACCTTTAAAAACTCCTTTTGTCCAAAACCTTTCTTTTGAGGTAGCATTTCTAATTGGATTGAATGGTTCTGGAGGGTCCTTATGGTTTGCAGTAGCTTGATTGAGGTTTCTGAAGATTGCTAATACTGAAGGGGCTCACAAGGCCAACCACAAATATTCATTGTTCTCTAACATCATGATGTCCTTCCCAGTTTAATAAACTCTGTGCACAATTGGCTTTTATCCATATATAGTCTCTTCAAGCCTTGCATATTTCTAACTCAGTAATAGTTTCCCTTATTTTAGAAGGGAGATGGAGATATCACTTATTTTTTCCTTCTTCTAGTATCAAACTGATGTAGGGGACATAAAATGTGCAATAAAAAGAATAAAAAAAATAATTAAAAAAAAAAAAAAAAAAAAATATATATATATATATATATATATATATATATATATATATATTTTGTTAGAAGAATCCTGGAATGAGACGAGAAGAGTTTTTATGGTTTTCATAAAACAATTACGGTAATAAATTGCCATTTGTCTGTTATAAGTGTTCAGTCTCTTTTTGACCAGTCTATCTGAAGTGTTTTTTTTATGACTCAATCTAATTTGGCCAGGGGATGGGGGGGAAGCACTAAATATGATTTATGTTTTCACAAATAAAATAAAGATTTAATGTTTCTCAAACTGTTTGAAAAATAAAAATAAAAGTCTCTGTTCAGCATTTAGCAATTCATTAAAGTTTGACTCAACCAACACATTGAGTCCAAGAAGTTTAAATCTGAAAATAATTAAATGTCCAGAATGAATAAAAACTTTGAAATACCCCCATTAGATTAGCTCTGGGAGGCAAGTAACAATCAGATAAAACCTTTAACTTTAAAAAATATTTTTGACTGATTTTCTGAAAATCAATGAAAACGAGTAAAAATGTCTCAGAGTAATGATCTGTTTTTATTATTTATTTCTTCATTTGTGTTGCGACTGTCTGGAGGTTTTGCACTTTGATCATTCATGCTGTGCCTGTCCTGCCTTCACATAATGATCGGGGTAGTTTGCGGCCCTGGCAGAGCTCTGCTTTGCAGCTGGTCAAAGATTGTTGATCTTGACAAGCTCTCATCATGCGTAGCTGGCCATGCCATTGTCAATTTGAAGCAGCCCCGAAAGAATTGCAGGTTTGGCGAAGATGCACTGTCTCGACTGATTGATGCCTGACAGCCTTCACAAGGACCTACATATCTGGGATTTTTTCCCCCTGAAAGACAGCAGGAAAACTTTATTTTATGGTCTTTTGATTGCTCAGTAGTTTCTGCAAACTTGCAGACTGAGCTGGAACAAAAAGTAAGATTCTTTTTTGGTAAGAGACGAGAGCTTGTGAATCACCAGTGTGTTGCTTATTCTTGTTTCTCGGTGAGCAATTTGGAATAGTTTTTTTTTTAATGATAAAAAATGGATGGTGTATTTTAAAATTCCTGAATTATTTAAAAATTGTACAATAAGTACTTTTTGTACTTCTGTTAGAGAAACATTGTTTTGAGAAAATCCCTTTCTTCTTTAATTGCTTTATAATTATATATACTGCTCTCCAAACAATGGCATAAAGTCCAGTTAACTGTAAAGTTGTGTTTTTATGGTTTCCAGCTCACTGTCTATTCCTTTATGTTTCATCCTTTTAAAGGTAGCGGTGGAGGACAGACTGAAACTCCTTCAGGAAGCGCACAGGGACTTTGGCCCCTCCTCTCAGCATTTCCTCTCCAGTGAGTAAAACTACACTTTAAAGGCAGTAATAAACACTGGGTGCCTTGGGCTATCTCATCTTTACAGACTTCCTTCTGCAATTATCTTTATTTTATGCTTTTTACAAAACCATCAATGCCACTGCTTGTAAAAAACAAGAAATATTTTTTTTTGCGACTGATTAACTTGAGTGTTTAGGTTGGTGTGGGTAGGAAGTTTAAATTAAGTTTCTCTTATAAACTACAGAAAGTAAAAAAAAAATAAGTTAACATACCAGTACGCCACATGTGTTTTCTCCATAACAACCATTTATTTCTACCTTCATGGCAGCTTGTTATGCAAGAAGCACATTTTCTCTCATATTTTCTCTCCACCAGTACAAGCGTACAGATGTAGAATTTCCTCAGCTGCACTGAGACTTTTAAAGGACTCTGTGCTTTGGTCAGATGCACTTGAACTCTACTGATTTGTCTTCTTGGAAAAATTTACCTTGTATAGCAGTTTCTAACAGAAAGTATTTATATGCATTAAGGTGTTGAATCTAGTGGTTGTCATTGTAGTTAAAGAAAAAGATGGACCTTCAGTTTTTTTTGTTTTTTTTCCCAAATGGAATATCAGTAAGTAACCAAACAAATTAGACATCAGTTATCAGTGAAAATATTCACAATTGTCTTAATTATTAAACAAAAAATAAACATGTAGAAGAAGGCATTTGTGATTATTGTTTAGTACGGCATTGCTCCTGTGATGCTGTGGGCCATGTTAAAGTACTTAGCAACAGTAGAAGTTTGAACAGAACATTTTGTAATTGCGAGTCTAGTATAAAATAAAATAAAATCCTCAAGTGATTTTTTTTTTACCCTTTAAATAAATATTCTTGAAATCAAAGCAGTGTGCAATGAAAAGGTCAATTTGTTTTTCTTTTTCCAGATTTACTAGATGGCCTCTGATACTCTCCCTCACAGTCTGCAGATCTAACACTTTACTTTTTAATAATGCAATGCTTAATGACATCTTTACTGACTCCCTCCTTTTACTCCTTCTTTCAAGTGGCCATTAGCTCTGTGCAGAAAGTTGGACACAAACCTCCACAGCGGAAAGACAGATGTGGAAATATTAAACAAAGCAGCCTCTCTCTTCCTCCCCTCTCTCCTTTGTTTCTTCATTTTTCATAATCATCCATCCATCAGAGTTCTTCGAGTTCCACCTGATACTCTTTACTGGCTGTCAGGCACGGAGACTAAATGCTCCGCGTGTGATCCAGAGCAGGTGTTCAGTCACCCCGCTGCGTCACCGCCAGACACAAATTTACTGAGCAAGTGCTGCTGAGAGCTCAGCAAAGTAGACCAGACAAAATACCAGCCGTCTTTCATCTTCGTGACACTGTGACACTATCTCCTCCATCACACATTCGCTCTCATTACACTAGCAGCTTAATATTCCCTCGGGGATCAATAAAGTACCGCGTGCTTATCGTGCTCTATTCATCTCGTATATCTCCCAATCTTGCTTAATCTCTTTCTCTTACTGTCTTTTCATCTCTCTATCTGAGAGTGAAGCTGTGTCGCGGAGGAGGGAAAGTGGTATGGCGATAAATCACACCAAATTTCTCCTGCTTATTGCTCCAGAGGAGAACTTCTCAAGCGCCACTGTTTAACCGGATTTAGCACCTCAACAGATATTAAAATGTGTTTCTGCATCATTATGATAATGTGGAGCTTATTTGAAGTCAGGCTTCAACACTGAAATGATTACTATAGAGTACGCGGTGTTTACTAGGATGGTTTTTTAATTTGAGCTGCTTCTTGAATTTAATCTCCTTGTCTTTTTTTAATTTTTCTTTTCTTTGCAGCATCTGTACAGCTCCCCTGGCAACGTGCAGTCTCTCAGAACAAGGTTCCCTACTACATAAAGTATGTATGAAAAAATTAATTCAGTGCATGTTTAAAATGCATCCATGTCCCAGTAAAATATGAAGTGGTAACTCTCATTACTCATCAGCTTGGGCATTTTCTAGAGATGCAGAAATTTGTTGCTATTCAGTTTTATTTCAGAGATAAGATAATGTCGCGTTGTGCTATTTTTCAAGCAAAGTTAAAGTTATGACGTTTGGCAGTTTATGTTGGCAATTAGCATCAACAACTGTCTTATATTGTCTTGAAGATTTTTGACTGTTATGTACGTAAGATGGACACTTATTTGGAGATTGATACAGGAGTAAAACTTTCTTGCTTTTTTACCACAACAATCATAGTATTCGCTAAGCTCTCACATTAATAAGTAATAATTTAAGAATGCCACTGAAAACTGTCATTTTGAACTCTGATTGTGCTCGTTTCATCCCTGATGATCGCGGCTCTGATAGGCTTTCAAACCAGTTTGCTACAATATATGGGCCCTGATAAAACCGTGACTTGGATGCTCAAATCCACACTTCCACAGAACGGTCAATGAGGAGAGTATAAAAGATTCCCTGATGTTATCAGGTGTCAAAATAGGTCCAAAGAAAAACAAAAAACAATCCAGCCACACATTGAAGCACGTTTGGTACAAAGTGTCGTGTAAAAAATGGCTCCTTTTCCTACCTGGAAAAGACAAAGAAAGTAGGATGTTTTGATGGGGCAACCATGTTCTTAGCATGACGCATGCACATATTTTATTTTTCTTGTAGTTAGGGACTTTTTATTCAGGAATATGCTCCTGGATATGTTAAAGTTCAGATGTTTCACCTTAACATTCCTGATTCACTTTAAAAAATATATGCCTCCTTCATAATAATTGTATTTTACAACAGCTTTTTTAAGTGTAAGTGTAACAATGACTTTGATATTTTGCTCCCCATCACAATCTTTGCCATCCTGAACAAAACTTGCATTTCTGCTCAGATGGATACAGATGCTCTCTCACAGTTGCAGCTCTTTCTGCTTCTCTGCAAATGTCGGGCTTATAGATGTTGAAGTTTCATTATCTGGGGATAGGACCTGTGCCAGTGAACTACTTTACAACTGAATCTGAACTCTACATGATTTTTGGCTGACTCGAAGAGAAAACTTCACATCAAAGTTTTAGATATCTGCTTTTAACCACAGCTTACATGCCGTGCTACCTTTCAGAAAAGCTTCAGCAATCAGAAGATGCTGGAGTGACGCAAACATTTTTTATAAGATGGATACTTTTATTTGCTAAATTCCAAGGCCTATTACAGTCTTGAAATGACACATTGCTAGATTCTTTGTAGATCAGAAAATGTTTTTCCCCCATTCAGAAACTTAAAAACAGGATAGAGTCCTAAAAATTGGCTGACACCTGCTTGTGTTTGTGTCTGCAGCAGCTTGACGCTGGAGGCGATGAGAGATTAAAGCCCGACAGGGCTCGCAGGACCAGTTTATACGTTTGGAACAAAACACAAAACCGAGAGAAAAAAAAACAAAAACAAAAAAAAAACTGCCTGTGATCACAGATGCGCCCAGCCAGTGAACCTACATCTGTCACACTGACAGAACACGTGTGCACAAACAAAACACGTGTGTGCAACGCAGTTCAAGCAAAACAAAACCTTGCATACAAATGCGCATGGAGCAGTGATGCAAACGCTCATGCTTGGTTAGATAAACATGAAGATGCAGATGAACTCCAGCTGTAGTAAGGCTTCAAGTCAGTAAACAGACACCCACAGTGAGACAGGAGCACGGCACCTTTCAGTGCGCCCCGCTAGTATTCACATCCCAAAAGCCATGCATGAAATGACACACGGTTTTCTACATTTTTAAAAATAGCATTCTAGGAAGAAGCCAGTTGTCGTTTTTTCTGATACCCTTAAACAATTAAGTGCATACAGAAGTTGCCTAATTAGTAAACGGCCTCAGTATAAATGCAACTTTTTATTAGGGTCTCAGAGAGTAATAGGCCCTGTGCACACAGAGACAATCATGGTATATTTTTTGGAAATGATTAAGAAAAAATGTGTCCACGCGACAAGTTGCAGCGCCACAGAAAATGGTGTAATATTTATGCCAGGCTGTAACATTGTAACCAAACAGTGCCACGTTTATTTGTGAGAGTGAAGTGCATGCGCGAAGGAGGCAGATTAAACTAAGTCATTGTTTAAAAAAAAACAACAACAAAAAACACACACACAACTTGCATGGTCACACAAAAACAGAAAACTAGCATTTTAAAATGTGTCCACCCTGGAACCCCTTTTTTCAAAAATGATAGTTTCTGGTCCCTCAAGATGCTGAGTCCATGCAGATGCACAGCCTCAATGACCTTGGCCTTAGAGGCCATAGGTTTCTGGTCTAGACAAGAAGTCAGTCGTTTTCTTAGCACGAGTTCTTTTAGTTTTCCCACAATTTATACAGGGGAAGAATGTGATTTTGTGACTTTATTGGCCTACATGAAAACTCTTCTGTAATGTGGAAAACATACTGTCGTCACAGTGTAAAATGTTGGTGGAAACATCTTGCAGTGGGGAAGCTGGTCAGAGATAATGAGACGTATTTGGACCTAAATACAAGTCAATCTTGTAAGAAAACATCTTGGAGACTGCAGATGACTTCAAACAGTGGTTGAGATTCACCTTACAGTAGAACAATGACCTTATCCATGCAGCCAGTCACACTAGAATAGCTGAGATCAAAGCATTGTCATTTCATTCTGATCCGAGGGAACTTGAACTCTTTGGATAAGAAGATTGGACAGAAGTTTCAGTCTGTGGATGTTCAAAGCTGGCTGAGACAGACCCTAAAATGCTTGCAGCTGTAGCTGCAGCAAAGGGTGGTTCTACGCAGGAGGTCTGAACATAAAAGCACAAGAGACTTTACAGATTTTTATTCATGAAGCGTCTTGAAAACCCCGTGCTTCTTTGTTTCCTAATTACGCACTGCTTTGTGTTGGCCCATCCGATAAAGTCAAAATACTTTGAGGTTTATAGTTGTAGTGGGACAAAATGTGGGAGAGTTCAAAAGGCACTCGGAAACCCAATTTCTCCTATTGCAACAAACATGTAGATAGCTTTCGGTGTAATTTCCTTCTCCTTCACGCGCAGAACATGAAAGCCAGCACTCGGTTTTGAAAACCCACTTAATTAGCTGCCTGCGCTGAACTCTGAATCCATCCCCAGGACTAATCACAGGCCGCTTTCAGTGCTGAGGCATTCTCAGGATGCTCACATCACTGTTTGACACATTCATTTCCCCCCCACACTCCTCCTCCTATCCTCTTTCCCGATGTGCACCTTTTCTTCTGCGCGACAAAGGCCCCCCTGATTAAAATTACCCTTATTTTTGCCTCCCTGTGGTGTAGAGTTCAAATGATGAGATGAAATCAGATGTTACTCTCTGAATAACTTGAGTGCAATGCCATCTCACACATTCCTTTAGTGTGGTTAGCTGAACTTTTAATCGGAAAATTACTCTGTCAGAGCTCTAAGTTCTGTGGCAAAATGAAGCTGTGATACAGGAGCAAAGAAAGAAGTACAAAAAAGGAGCAGGGGTGAAGAGATGTCGGCTAGAGAAAAGGCACAAGACATCAGGTGGAGAATGAAGGCACTTATCACCTGTCACTGAGTCCTTCTGATAAGCCCTGGGAGGAGCCGTCACTGAAGGAAAAAGAATAGTCCCGAAATCTTCCCTTGGCTCACTCCAATCCTTCACTAATTTCATTTCTTTGGATTTCCAGACACGTGTGGAGTCATTCATCTGCCCACTCATGATTATTCATGTCCCCTCTCTGAGCGTGTGACAATGACAAAACTCCCACCAGCCAAGTTACTGTTCTGCCACTGTTTCAGATTGGTGCTTTGATCTCTGAAGGCACAAAGAATGCGGATGCTTTCCTGGAAGGCTTTCTTTCGTTTACATTCCCTCTTTCCCAGAGGGAAATGCGCGAGTGCAAAACTGGAGTAGCGGGACGTATATTGTTAGTTATGGAACAGCAGGGATGAAATTAGTAATGAGAATCACTTTAACCTTTAATGAAACTGCAGCGAGGGATGGGGAAGTCGCACATAAAATGTCAAAGGGAAAAAGCAATTATTCTTAATAAGCTGAATTGTCACAGCAGGCGATCTGTTAGTCTGAGAGGGTCACTTTTGTCAAATTGCTTCTACTGCTTTCCCCGTCCGGCCAGACAGAAACCTTATAAAATCCTAGAGTTAAAGGTTATTTCTTCCCCACCCTGCAGTCTGGTGGATACGAATGCGTCATCCTGCCCAGCTTGTTTTCCCAAAGCAATAAAAACAGAAACAGCAGGAAATTAAGGTAACACATTCCCAAAAAGAGAATGAAGTCACAGGCATGAAGAAAATAGACTTCAGCCAGGTAAGAGTGGAGGACAGACACGTGTGCTGCATTTGTGTCTGCGGCTTGCCACTAGACGGGGATTAGAGCTAAAAGCTTTGGATATATTGCAATTTAGAAGACAGATTTATCACTTTCAAGTTAACAAAAGCCTGTGATCACAGATGTTTCAATCCGGTGAAGCTGTCAGGATTGTTTTTTTTAACTTCAGGCCAACTGGTTTCGGAGTTGTGTGTCCTCTCTGGTGTGGCTCAAAAAAGGGAAGATGCCAAACTGCCTGGGAAGAAATGTCTTCTTCAAAGTTGGTGTGAGTGTGCTTGAAATTTTATGTAAAAGAAGAAAGAAGAGGCTTTTTAAATTGTCACAGAGTCGCTACATGAAGCAACTTTGATGCACCTTAATGCCTCAAGTCTCTGGATTTGTACTTCAGAAGTGGCGATAATCTGACCAAAGTGTTTCACTAAATTTTTGGTATTGGTGTTGGTGACAGAGAGCGCTTTAATATGTCCCGTTAATAACTAGTTGAAGATGTTTATTAGATCTTACTACATAAAAAGCCACATTTACAGTAAGTTTTAAACTACAGTCCTTGAAGAAAAGTTATTTAAACTTTGCTTTCGAGGAGTTCTCTTCTGAAATCTCAAAGTGATCTTTAGTTCTTCATGCTTTCTGAAGCAGTTTCATGGTATTTGGTTGCTTTTTCACTTATTGCCAGTTTAGATTGAACAGCATGTGCTTTAAAAACTAAAAAAATTTAAACAGAAAGAGAAAAAGTGTTGCTGCTAAAAATATCTACAACACAAAACTTTAGAGATCATCCTTTGGTCATCTACTGTCATGCTAAAGTTTGAGCTATCGGCTTTCTAAGAATCAGCTAGTTGGTGCTAATATACCATAGTTTGTTTTATATGGCTATTAAAAAGTGATAAAAGATCCAATTTAAGTTAATTCTGTTAAATGGAAATACAATACCAATTTCTTTAAGATTAAGTCAGATGCAAAGACAAAATAATTGCAGTTTTAATAATTTTAAGAGGCATTAGCTACTTCATATTATTAGTCAGTGTTTGAATCTATAGATAAGATTTTGAAAGGCTTCAAATTTATAATGTTTTGTAGCAAACAGAGGTTGAAAGTGAAAACGGAGCCACCTTGTTAAACTTTCCTGTCAGTCAGCTCTGGGTCAGTTTGCCCTTCTGATGATTTGGGAACATTAATAAATTGCTCTGCGTTGGCAGATGTTTCTGTTCCATATTGCAGATGGTAAAAATGGCCAACTTTGACCTTTAATACCATTTACCTGTACAGTAGGGTCTGCCTTTTGAGTTTCTGAACAGCCAATCAGCTGTCATGGCAGGTCAAGTTACAAATCATCAGATTTCTGTCAGCAGCTGATTTCATGGTGCATTTCTGATATATTAAGGCTAATAAGTTAAATGCCTTCAACTGTAGTTTAAGATCAACATGAACACAACTCCTGTTGATGGAAATTTGATTCTGACCATTTAAATGTTACACATCATTTAAATTTTTATGTTTAAAAGGCTTCCAGACCATAATATCCGATTTTGCTCACTGCTCTTTAAGTTTCCTCTTTTAAATACGTTTGGGTCCTGTGATCCTAAATTAAGCAGCTTTGTGAGATAGCTTTTTTTTTTTTTTCCCAGTCAAAACTACAAACATAATTTGACAGTCGGCACTGCAGAAAGGGGCAGGTGTTTCAATAAAACGGTTCGCAATTTGTTTGCTCTCATTATGGCTTTTACGAGCTGTGTAAATGGTCGTTGGATGTTTTTGTTTGTTTGAGGAAATTGTTTGCGACTGTTAAATGTTTTCTAAAAATAACTTTGGACCGGTTCTTGTGTGAATAGCGGGTAATCTTTCCCACAGTTCTTGCGTTTGTGTGGAGCGAACGGTAACAAATCTCCTTCGCCGCATTCATTTAGGCCCATTGACAGCTTAGGCAAACTCTCCGTTAGCCAACAGCGAGGGGCGAGTCGCGCATTAGCGATGGCTGCTCATTTGTGAAAAAGGTTATCAGTCTGCACAGCTGCTGTATAGTGATGGACATCTGTGTGCTTGGAGAGATTATGCCATCCGCTGCAGCGGTTCGACTTTACTTCCTGCTGACAGTCAGCACAGAGCGAGCCATTGCAGAATCCACAGGGAATCTTCTGCGTTTCAAAAACTGTCTTGTGGAAAACTTCTCCAAGCGTTCTGCATGGATCTGAGCGCGTCTCCCGACAGTCGGGTGCTTTCTTAAAAAAATAAATAAATAAAAATAGGTGTGCACACACAAACACAGGAGATTTACATCACATCCTGCACACCTCAAATAGATGCACATCACTTGCATTTGCAGCTTGAGTCTGATTTTTATTTTTATTTATTTATTTTTTTTTTTCCTTTGCGGTCCTCTGCATGTCAAGGCAGTGGAGTTTGATCGACTTTGACATGCATCTTATTTTATTTATTTATGCAGTGTTGATCTTCTTGTGCTTTTTTTTCCCCCTTTCTTTTTGTTTGTTTGGGACTGAAGTGGAGAAGTGAATAGGGACTCGGGACTTGTTCTCCTTATTTCTGTGTCCTGTGGTGTTTTAAAAAGACGCCCTGTGGTGATGAGAGTGATTCACTCTGTGTGATTTGGGAGTGTTTGTGTGTTGTTGTGTTGTTCAGTACTTTATGTTTTCTATATCGGATTCGGGAACAGCTCTCTAGTCCCTGGCCCCGATTTAGAGACTATAGAAAGAAAGTTTACAATAAAACTGTCACCAGTGTGGGAAAAAAAAACTAAATTATGATGCACAGTGTGTGTTGAAAGGCCATATTCCCATTAGTTTATGTAAGGATTCTTTCATCGAAGCTTTGATTTGCCAACTTTGATTTTACCCTAATTTCATCTACTTTTAGTAGAAGATCCAAGCATTTGAACTATTTTGTAGTCGTCCTGACCCTGATTGTACATAAAATATTTACACTGAGAACAAGGTCAATTAGCTTTGTTAGCACAGCAGTTTCTATGCATGTAGAGTACATATATACATGTATATGCACGTGGACTTGAACTATTTAATACCCACAGCTGTACTTTGTTTCAGTGACGGAGATGCTAAACAATACCGTGGTTGTTAACACTCTGAATATTAAAAGAAGGAAAACTGTCACGAAAATGTGGACTAATCAATATCAATAACACTTTTTAGCAATAATATGGCAAATTCATCTTTTCTTTTCTTCACCTATAATCCCTACCTTAATTCTGGATTTTCCGAAAAGTTGCCAGAAGACTGTGTTGACCATTTTGAGTCAATCCAGCTAAATGTTGGTTAGTTCTAGGCAATTTATTGGTGCTGCTTTTCGGTTTTGCCTGGTTTTTTATCAGCTGGTATCCCAGAAGTATTTCTGTTCATCTGTGCAGTTTTATTTTTTATTTTTTTACAATGTGTTTGTGACGTTTTTGTTCTTCAGTCTAAACGTTTTCTCTTGGTGTCGTATTTTTCAGTCACCAAACACAGACGACCTGCTGGGATCATCCAAAGATGACGGAGCTCTACCAATCTCTAGGTACAAAACACACATGCGTAAGGGATTCATGCGACTTCAGGTGTTTATCAGAATCCTGCGAGGTTAAGGAGAGTTTAATTAATGAAAATAAATTGCAATGATTATTTAACATAATGACATGTTCAATTTTGTAATTGTATTTTTGTACGTAACATATAAACTCTCATAGCTGAAATACAATACAATTTACTTTCATTTTTTCTTAAAATAAATCGTTTGGGGCCAGAAAACCTGAAACTAAACTGTAAAGCAGATTTATTGCAAAGCCCTTAATCTCAAGTGCAATGTATATGTTTTACTTCTAAGTGGCATTTAGCTGTGCTTTACTTGTCTAGATCGGCACCTGCAGGCTTTATGGCGTATAAAGCCACTTTAACCATTTTACTTCCTAAATTAAATTTGTCTGGAGAAACAAAACCGACCTAACTCTCAAGCTGTGCTTTCAAATGAAGCAACACTGAACTGCAAAGTTAATATTCTTTTAAAATAAATAACAGACAAAGGATGTAATAGATTTATTTTGTTCCTTGTTCATGACTTACCTCAATATCTCTAAAAAAAATTCTAAATTGTGTGAAAAATGCACGCTTTGTTTTTTCTCTCTCATCAACCTTTCAAATGCAGTAACTTATTAAAGTTATGATTGCTGTTTGTGAAAGACAGCACTTTGTCACAAAAGTAGGATAGATAGAATTATTTATTGTTTTTTTTTTGTCAAACTAGTATGTTTAAGGACTTTGTAGCCAGTGATGCTGATAAAATGCAGATGATCTGTATATGTGTGTATTGTAAATTTCATGTCATGCTGGGAAATTATTCCAGCTGTCTGCATAAGTGGCCATATATGTTCCTGCCTAATGCATGTAGCTTCAGAACAGTCTTACCTTAATAAGAGTGACAGATGATTTGTTTCCACACCAAAACTGTCTTGGGTTTTTCGCCCTAATTCCTGCTGCAATGCAAGAGTAGGAGTTCATATTTGCACATCTTTAAGCATAATGTACTCATGCAAATAATGAACTAGGACCTTAAAGTTCAACCTCTTTACGAAAAAAATGAAAAGTAAGCAAACATAAAGTTGAGTTAAAGCTGAACTTTTTGTTGATGGCTATAAATGCATTTCATTTGTAAGAAAAACATAGAAAGAAATCAACAGGACTTTAGGTTTTAAAGAAGGATACCAAAAACAGAAAATACACAGCGAACTACTGAAAGAAATCCAACCTTCTCAGATTGGGTTTCGCATAATACGTAAGACTAGTCCTGGTTTTGACTATTTGCTCACATTGCAGACAAAAATATCTTCAAAACTGGAGTGGGTTACAAAGAGTGCTTAGAAACACCTGAACTGCAAACCAAAAGGCTCTCAGCATCATTAAGGAGTGTTAACGAGGAGGAATATCTCCTTCAAGAAAGTAACTCTGCTTTTTACTTGGTAAAATGTATATACTTCAAGATTTAAGGAAACAAGTACTGTAGGGGATTTAATTGCTTTTAACTTGGTTCATAAATTAGGAATTTGCCCCAGAGGTGTGTAAACATCGCGTTTAACTTGGCAAGCATCTGGGTTTCACATTTAACTTTAGACAGTTGCTAATAGCATGCCTCCTTTGCACTCACTGTCAATATACTAATGGATGTCTGAGTCCCTGTGGGAGGGCCAATACAACTGTCCATTAATGAGCAGCCTGATTGGTAATAACCTCGGAAACTTTGGGAGCATTTTCTGTAGGGCAGCAGCTCAACAAATAGCTTCGTCCATCCTTGGGGATGGAAACTGACCGGCCTAATTACACACATCGTACATTAGCGACGTTTTGGTCTAGGTTCCTTCTGCAGACGAGTCAGATTTGAGTGAAGACATGGGTCCTGCTTGTGATGCCCTGCAGACAGCTTTGTGTTGCTCTGTGTTTTTTCTGATCTCCCCACGTTGGTTTTATTTCCCCCCCATTGTCGATTCACCTTTCATCTTCCTGTCTTTTCCCCTCTGCCTGCAGCGGACTTGAATAATGTGAGATTCTCAGCGTACCGGACAGCCATGAAGATTCGCAGACTGCAAAAGGCTCTTTGCTGTGAGTAAGACGCACACATCCTCACCTTAATGTCCACAGCCAGAGTCTGCTCTTTCTGAATTTTTCTTTTCCTCTTTTGGGGAAGGGTAATGATTTGAAACTTTGCCAGGCGCTGTGTCAGTGCAGCATAGGTGCCAGGCATGCCTTGGCTCTAAATTACCTTTTGCTGCATGAATATATTTATATATTTATACGCGTGTCTGTGGGTGGGGGATCTTGTCGACACAGCCACAGCTGTTCCTGGTGTTAAGCTTGTTGAATACAGCCTCATTTAGGGTGCACAGGTGGATTTTTTTCTTCTTTTTCCATAATGTTAGAGCTCATATTTTCTGCTTTGTAATGGAAGCTTTGATTAAGGCGGCTATTACATACAGTCCCATGTGGCTCTCACACCTACCTACCTACCTACACACACACACACACGCAGACATAAACACACACACTCAGCCGTTGCATGCAGATTTTCTCCTCTGAGGTTTCACCCAGCATGGCAGCTGCTACTCGAAATCAGCACAGTGTAATAATGGTGACAAACGATGACTATTATCCAGATGTTGACATTATTATCGCAATAGAGCACTATTAGAGGGGCCTTCTCATTTACATCCCGCTGTTTGTTGCATGTTTGAGAGTGAGTGTGAATGCAGAAAAGATCTAAAAATGTCACAAATGCACCATGGTTTACTGTTTCTGTGGCTTGTTGCTGTTTTTTTTAATCAGTTCTAATGATTCAGGTGTTTTTGTTTGCCGTCTTTGATTGCTTCTCTAATCTAATAGTTTTGCAATAAGAATAAATCAGTTTGACTCATTTTGATGCAGGCTTCTGCGGTTCTGTGGTGTTCATTAGATTAGAGCTAACACAGGTGGTGTGTTGGAGCGAAAAAAGCCTTTCCTGCAGAAGGACCACCAACTGCGTGGTTGTAAGCTAGAGTCATGTAAAGAAAATGACAAACATTTGTATTTTAAACAAATGCGACTAAATGGTTAATTGGGGAAAAAATTGAGAAACGCATTTATGACATACTTATAACAATGAGGCACTCGGGTAAAAATGTTTCAAAAAATTTGTGCAAAACAGTGACTTTGTTTTTATTGGTTGCCAAACAATAAAAACTCAATCAGAATTTGAGTTTTCTCTGAAGATTATTAGCCCTGCAGGTCGTGTTTCTTATTCATACTCCTGCAGATGCTTAACAGTTACTGGACAGTTATTATGGCAATAAAAGAGTCCATGCCTGATGAAAAATAAGGCTTTCTGTTAACTTTATGTTCTAGTAGACAAGATTCCTACACAATCTGGAAAAATATGCCCATCTATCTATTAGAAATAAATTGACATATCCGTTAAGGTGAGCCGCATTTTGTAAAATCAGTGGACTGCTCAGAAACCCGAGTAGACAGGGTTGCCCTCAACTTGAACCTAAAGTTTTTTTGTAACTCTGCTAATTTGCTGTCTGACTCGCCAAGATAAATGAGATATAACATGTTAATTAACAAACTTGAAACCTAATGGGCAGAGAGAGCCCAGCTGTTCTTTCATTTCGGTCTTTGTGAAACGGACCGACTGGCAGGTCTTGTTTGATGCGGAGCAGATGGATAAACTTAAAGTGTGGTATTGATTAAGTCATTTACTTCTTGGCAACAAAGGAAGAAATACACAATGACCAAAATAATAGTGTTCCTCTGATTTATCCCTCTTTAGTGCAGTTTCTTCAGTTATTAGAAACAGAAATGACCCGCTACTAACAGTAGAGTTTCTGTGCAGCCGTCCATCTGAACTCAAGAATTTCCGACAGATTGCTAATGTTTCCTAATCTAGGTTGTTGCTCAGGGCAAAACAGAGCAACTTTGCTCTAAAAGTGCCTATCCTTTCTTAAAGGACGCGGCCTGAATGAATAACATGCATGTCTAAAAGCAATGTCTTTTAAATTCGTCTTTACATCTTTTTTGTTGTTCTGACTTCATTTTTAAACAATTTGCTGATCTTGAAAATAGCCAAGTTTGAGTCTTTGCTCTTCAGTGAATACTTTCACAGGGTTTTGTTGTCGTTTATTTATGGTGCAGATAATTATCGTATATTTTTGATTAGATTTCTTCAGGCAACTCAAATTTTGTTGCAATTTTTGGTGCAGGTGTGAGATCATGCAGCTATTTGGATTTAGTGCTCTGCCTGTTAGATGTTCTCTTTGCCCTTTCTCAGTGAATAAATTAAGGAGGAGAATATCATAGAACTATGAGATATTGATTTAACAATAATGGCCTTATTTTTGTCTGTGACGAAGGAGCCAACAAATTAAATTAAAAGGCTGACTGCTACATTAACTGCCTCATTTGTCTATGCTTTAGATTCCTTTCATAATAATACATTGCTCTGATTTATCTGCTCCCTGTCGTTTTCCACGTCTTCAGCTGAAACGTCCTTGAAATTTGTAGTGTTTTTGTCTATAAATAGTGGATGCCGTTTCCAGTTTCTTGTTCTTTTCAGTTTAGATTTGTTGTAATTCTTGTAATCCGAGCCGCTGCCGAAAGCTCAGTGAATAAGTCAGAGAGGTTACTATTGGTTCTTTTTTCTCTCCAATTCTTCCTCTCTCCCCTGTCTTTGTCATTGTTAACCTTCTTCCCCTCCCATCCCCTTGACTTTCACTTACTTCTCCTGATCCCCGTTCTTTATCCATTTTGCTCCACCCCCCCACCACCACCTCTCTTCACTCTCATCTTTTCTCTTCTGCAGTGGACCTGCTGGATCTCAGTGTTGCCCAGAACACCTTTGAGCAACACAAACTCACCAACAACAGCCACCTGCTCTCCGTCCCAGATGTCATCAACTGCCTGACGTCCATCTACGACGGCCTGGAGCAGGAGCACAAAGACCTGGTCAACGTGCCTCTCTGCGTTGACATGTGCCTCAACTGGCTGCTCAACGTTTATGACACGTACGCATGAAATCTGCTGACTTGTCTTGTAAAAATATTTAAACACCTTAAAACTGAGTTTGTTACACTTGCAACTACAAACTACAATAATTTTATCAAGATTTTATTTAATAAACTAGTGCAGTTAAGAAGTGGGAGGAGATTAAACTTTTTTTTTTTTTACATAGAACAATCTCAAAAGTGTATATTTATTTCAGACCCCTTTACTTAAATACCCTCAAATAAAATCAAGTATGAATTGAATTGCTTAATTTGCAGGGAAAATGCAGCTAATTTGGGAAGGATTAAAAGTTTGTGAGAGGATCTTGGAGAACAAACAACATCATGAAGATGGAAGAACTCAATAGAGAGAATTTTAAAGCAGGATTTTGTAACAAAGCGATATTTCAAGCTTTTAGCATCTCGATAGCTATTATCTGGAAAGTATGGCACGACTGCATTGACAGGTTGACAGCTTAACCACTTCTTGACCACTCGAAAAATCTGCCCTTTTGTAGAATATTGACTAAACAAAAAACGGCCTTAAAACAAAGATGTAAAAACTCCATTTGGAGTTTGCTACGAGCCATGTGGGTAACGCACTAAAGATGGAAAAAGGTGGTTTGGTCAGATTAGACCCAAATGTAAATTTTGGGCTGTCTGGCAGCTGCAGCCAGACTCCCAGGATATAGAAAACTGACATGAGACGTCACTAAAGCTGAATTAAATCTGTGTGATTACTAGACGTCGAGGACAAAATGTTTTGTTTTAGAACGAAAGTTTCTGGTTGTGAGCTTTTATTGGTGGTCTGAGGTTGCTTAGTGTGACAGAAACTGTCAGCCAATTCAACACTCGACCAGAGACAACCTGTAAAAAAAAAATAAAAACTGGTGTCAAAAATTCTCTATGAAATCCTTGCAGTGTGACTCCTGCTGCAGCAGACATCAGATTTTTCTCATCTTTTCCCAGCCACGAATGCCAGTACCGCTGTCTGATTTCTGTTCATTTCTTCTTGTGTCGTAATTCATCTTCCGGCCGTAGTAATAAACAAATCGATGCTAGTAGCCTGCTTTTTATTTATTTGTATACTTTTTTTATGTGACCTGTCACAGCATTTCAGGCATAACGTATATAAAAAAAGCTGGCTGCCTGTGTGTGACAGGATATCTGGAGATGGTATCATCAGTGTTGCATCTGGCACAGAGAATGAAATATAAACCTGTGTTTACATGACCTTCAACTTGCTGTCGACTTATTGATAGGACTGATATTTCTGTCATGGTTATGCTGAAGTAATCAGTCTTGCAGTCAAGCTTCCTCTATTATACTGAGCTTGTGTGATTCAAACAACTCCTAAGTAAAACATGACAAATAGATGAAAACTTCATCTCTAAATGGTCTTAGAGAGGGAAGGGACATCCTAAGACTTGCAGCTGTAAATGCAATGAAAGGACACCAAACTCTTATTAAACCATTTATTGGTTTCTATCCACTTTGCAATAGTAAAAAAAAAAAAAAAAAAATATCCTGAAATATGTTGAGGTTACAACATGACAAAATGTGGAAAAAGTTCTAGGATTACAGATACTTTCTCAAGTAGATGTTTGTATTCGGAGAACACACTTAGATTTTGCACGATGCTGAATGTTGCGGTATTGTCAATATGCCGTACAAACAACCAAGAGCATCGGTTTGGCAGCCGAACGAGCTGTTGCACAAATCTATTGAGAGCTGACATTCACATTCAAATTGGCATGAACAAATCATCACTGTATAAACAGGTGTGTCCACATGCTGTAAGCCAGCATCGTTCCCGGTGTAAACGCCGTTTGGGGGCAAACAGAAAAAGGAATTAGAATCAAATATGCACACAAACAAGCACCTAACGATTTCCTGCTCCTTCTAATCCATCCGTTGAACATTGTTGAAACGGAGAAGCTTGCTCTAAAAATAAAACTAACAAAGCCCTCACGGTCTTGTGTTGAATCCTCTGTCTGCAGCGGCCGCAGTGGGAAGATCCGCGTTCTCTCCATGAAGATCGGCTTGCTGTCTCTCTCCAAGGGGCACTTGGAGGAGAAGTACAAATGTGAGTGGAAACGAGTGGGTGACGCATATTTACAGGAATACACATGCTCCAAAACACACACTGCTGTCCCTGCTCCCCTACGCAAATCAGTCTGCGCCCACGCCGCTTCTTCGCTACAGCTGTAATCCTAGTAGTATTAATCAAACACAGAGACGAGGGGTGGGTGGGGGGGAAAGCGTCGGAGAATGGTTTGTCTAATTGGATGAGAGACCTCCTGCGTTCCCCCTGTTCTTGATTTAATTCTGCTTTCTGATTTCTTTTTGAGGATTAGACGGCGTGAGCATTGGCTTGCTGCACTGGGAGAGGACTTGTCAGTCTGGCTTCCTGCTCTTTGTCTCTGCTGCCGTATCTCCCTCCGTCTGTCTTCTTTCCCTGTCACAGCCTGCTCCATTGTTCATCTGTCTTACAATTCCCCTTTCTTTATTGTCCCATCTTTCTTACCCTTGCTTCTCTCTTGTTCTTCCTTTTCCTCTTTCTTTCTCTTGCCATGGCATGAACTCCATCCCTGAGCCTATTCGTTCCACTGGCAGTTCCTATTAGCTTGAGGAGGGTATAAAGCACGGTTGATTGCGTCCTTCCTCCCTTACTTTGGAGTTTCATTTACTGTCAATCCCATGCATTTACTCACACAGCCTCGCACAGATCCCTAACCAGGTGTTCTGCCGTTTGACGCTCTTGGCGATGGTTCTGAATGTCATATCTAATTGCGCATCAGACAGTCTTCCATTATAGCCGTGGGCATTGATTGGTCAGTTGTCTTAAGAGCTAATAAAAATAAAGGGGGACAAGTAGGTCACAAATGCACATAATTGCAAGTGTGGAAATGTGCGCACGTGCTTGGTGGAAGCTGGCATCAGAGCCGAGCCGCACGTGGAGATCAAAGGCAGCTGCAAATGAAGCAGAAAGAGCTGCAACACTGTCCTCCTTTTCTCTGGATAACCCCTGTTTGCTTATTTTGTGTAATAAACTCTGTGGTGTTTCATAACATTATCAGAAACAAAAATGTCAACATGTGACAAGTGTCAGCAGGTAGCCATCCTCATCCAGTGAAGCTCTGTCAGTCTCCATGGAAGCAGGAGATTTGGAAGCAGGGAAGGAGAGATTAGCGGGGGGGAAACAGCTTGGTACCGAAAAACCGAGTTGGAGAGATTAAAACTGATTCTGTTCCTCTGGTGCTTTCTGTGTCCTCCCCATCAACTCCTACCTGCGTGCACACACTTTACAACACGCTTTCCTCCCACTTGCATCTATACCGTCGCTCTTTCTCCCATCGTATCTATTTATACCTGCGTATTCCTTCTCAATATCACCCACGTTCTGTGACTTTTCTCTCACTCCCTCATCCTAATTTTATTTCCCCTTTTTTTTGTTTTTTTTTTTTGTTCTCGCTCCACTGCGCTCTTCCACAGATCTCTTCAGCCAGGTAGCGTCAGCCGGTGACACGTGTGACCAGAGGCAGCTCGGTCTGCTGCTCCACGAAGCCATCCAGATCCCCAGGCAGCTGGGGGAGGTGGCCGCGTTCGGGGGGTCCAACATCGAACCGAGCGTCCGCAGCTGCTTCCAGCATGTAAGATAACACGCAGATGGAAACATGCATGGCTTCCAAACGCATAAAGTGACTTTCAAAAGTGCTCTCTCCTTTGAACTTGATTTTTTTTGTGTGTGTCTTGTTGAGATTTTTTGACACAAAGCAGCACGTAATTGTGAACAAAAATCCAACTTTGTCCAAAACAATAAACGAGGACATGAAAATATATATTTTTTCCTTCAGTTGCACCAGATTGCTGATCTTTTTTTAACAACCTTGTTTTCATTACCAAGCCGTTTGCGCCAGCATCAAAAATAAATGCTGTATTGACACAAACTATTTTGCTGACTGTCCTTTTGAGTTTTACAATAGCCATCTAGCTCAGGTTTAATTTTAGACTTTACTGTTGTTTAACGATGTTGCTCTTCCTCAGGGATTCGCTGTTTGATTGTGTTTACTGTTTCTTCCCTGACTTATGCCCTGACCGTTATAAAAAAAAAAAAAAAGAGAGAGAGAAACAGACATTAAATCAGCCTCATAAATGTTTCCGATTCCCTGCACTGCAACTCCAAAAAATATCAGAGTGAGGTAGATTTCAGCTTGCAAAGAAAGTCCTCTTCCACATCTTCTTGTTGATGTTGCTTTCAAACATGTGGACATAGATGGGGGTGAGCACGCTTCAGTACACAAACATGCACATGCACACAAACAAATTGCTCCCAGGTTTGGTCATGAATCTCGGTGTCAGCTGTAGTTGAGCTCCTCATTAATCATTCAAACATCCAACAATGTTTTGGCAGGGAAAACCAGAAAATAACACACACTACCTCCCAGTAAACCACCTGCGTAAGCACAGTGCTGGCTTTGTGCTTCAGTTTGTCTGGTCAGAGACCGACTCTGCAGAACCCCCAAGTCCAATTGCTTTAATAGCTCTGTGCTGAAGGAGTCGCATGGCATAAATTTAGCCTCCTTCTCTGTCCTTTTGTCGCGCTACTTCAGTTTTTCCCATCCATCCTTCTGTCCGGTCATCCTTTCAGCCAGGCAGTAATTAATCTGTAAGTGCTATAATTCTGCAGTTAGATGCCAGGGAGGAAAGACGGAAGGCAAAGATGAGACTAATGTATGTGATGGAAGAGACGGTTAGATTGTGCTGGCAAAGGTCAGAGAAAGGGTGACGAGTTTAATGACGATCTGAGATGTCAGCCAGGTGAAGAATATATCTGAGGTAATCTTCTCTCTTAATCCGAGGGTGAAAGTCTCCTTCACGTAACCAGAACCGATGACAGCACAATATTCATCCACAGGTTGCACATGTTTTCTTCCAGGCAATTTCTAACAATCTTCATACCAGAATATTTTATATATGAGGTTTTTTTTTTAAATTCATTAAATGTCAAATTGTCTTGTTTGTTTCTGCAATGACTAATAGAAAATTTTATTTCACACAAGTTATTTTTAGTAGCAGAATTAGCAATAAAGGATAGAGAAATGGAGAGAGAGCATTGTCTGTATATATCTATATAGTTATGTTATGAAGTATTTTTTAAATACCATCTATTTATTTAGTATATTAATCTTAGGACTGCTTTAGCTTTGTGTATTTAGCATGGATGTATTTGTAGAGGTACACTAATAAAGCCGAGATGCTGTGTAGGCTGTCGCACAATATGAGCGAACAGGAACATCCTGTTGCTTTTTGTTAAGTCACTCCTCTTATTACCGATGTATTCTGCCCTTTGCTTCCTTCGCTGCCCTTTATGTGAGTCAGGGATGATGGAAAGGTTGTCTTTCATTTCTGGAGAGGTAATGGCAACCATGTCAAAGCTGCTAGATTGTCTAATGGGCTCATTATTACATCCTGTTAAAAATATTTTGCTGACACTGCTGTGACAGGGAGTGTTTGCCAGTAGCCGAAAGACATGGTTTCAATTTCAGCTTAAAGCGATTGTGAACAGACGATAGAAAAAGAAATCCTGGTTCTGTAAACAGGCCAAGGTTGGTAATGCATTTAAGAGCAGATGCTTGGGGATTTTTAATGGTCTGGGCATCATTACTAAAAATGCAGCTACAGGATCAGCATGGGGATGTTAACATCAATCAATGTTTAGTGTAAGAACAATTAGGAGCTCATAAAAGTTATTCAGTCTTGTTCAAGACTCAAAGCCATAGCAGGGACTGTGGCTTTTCATTCTAATATATATGGTCATCTTAAATTTGTCTGCATGTTTATTAGGAGTTTAGTACAGAGTTGCAGCATTTACTGGATGTACTTGATTGTATCTCATGCTGCAAAGTGCCCTTACAGTTTATCACCTCGCTTTGCTGAAATTTTATAGAAACCATAAACCTCATATGGTTGATAAACTTTTGCTTTATGGGTTTCCAGCTCCTTATTCTTTACCACATGTCGCTTTTTATGAACAGGTGAACAACAAGGTGGAGCTGGAGCCTCGGCAGTTTGTGGACTGGATGCGGCTGGAGCCTCAGTCGATGGTCTGGCTCCCCGTCCTGCACAGGGTGGCTGCCGCAGAGACGGCCAAACATCAGGCCAAGTGTAACATCTGCAAAGAGTGTCCGATTGTGGGCTTCAGGTACAAACACTCACATTCTCGTGTTCGTTTGTGCAAAATTGTAAAGCAAAAAAAGGTGTGATTAAGTCTGCAGCTTGTAACGAGGTCTCGTACACATCATGTGACATTCTTGTGGGTTGTTCACTCTTGAGCAGAAAGGGCAGATCTGCTCCGGAGGGCAGACATTTATCTAAATGTCAGCAGCTGATATACTACTGAGTAAATACCACCAGTAGGTTTGTAATGAAGCATGCATTCCTAAAAAAAATAATGAATAAAAACAGCGTCCACCAACAAACAAATCAAACAAGTCTGCTTCCTCAAAGTTTACAAAGAGCCTTTAAAACCTGTAACAAACCTCTGCATGTTTCCACAGCTGCAAAGGTTTCGGCTCGCCTTGATAAATTACTTTCACCCTGGTAAATAAAGATCCACCATTTTGGTGAGCTGATGGAAGAAATCCAGGTTTGCTCTATCCAGCCAAGAGGGAAGGAATCTCGTCATGCCTGAAGTCGCGCAGAGTGGCAGAATTGTCCTCTGGAGATCCATTGCTTCGCAAGCAGAAAGAGAAACACATCCAGACATTTGATGAAGCACACATCTTCCAAGTTCTGTCATTGATCGATGAGCGCAAGTGTTGGTGGGAAGGAAAGGCAGATAGCAAAAATGAAAAAGGAAGAAAAATGCATAGCAGGCGTTTTGTGTGGTCTGAAGACGTCACACCAAGAAACAGGGGGGGGGAAATGTGGCTTGTTTTGAAGGTTGTATCTTTTTTTAACGAGATTAAGTAAAATGTGTCATTATGAGTGTTTTAACTCAGACTGGATTAAATATTTTCTGTAACAGGATTTAGGAAGAGTGAAGAAAAAGTGTTTTCAGTAATTTAACTCAGATGCCAAAGATCAAAAACTCTAAATTAGTTTATATTAAATGTTTGTATTTCCTTTGCAGGACAAAAAGTTTTATTGTACACCTGCAATTATGTTTTATCAGGTTGCTTCAAGGCAATGATTACTTATTAAAGAACTTTTAAAGAATACTTCAAAACAATTTAGTCAATTGTAGAGACTCTAACTTAACCGAGGGCATTAGTGCGTCATCCATCATGTCTGTTTTTGATAAATGCATCTCATATCTTTTATATAACTAATATTAGCATTTTTTTATCCAAATATTACCTAATATGGTAAATGTATTCCAAAAAACTTAAAATAATACTTTTAGACTATAAAATAATTAAAATATATATCTTCTAGAGGTAGACTACATTATTTAAAATGGAATTGTAGTTGTTTTTGATTGCTTAAGCCAAATTTCAAAAATAAATTACTTTGTCAATTAAAAAGAGTTTATAAATTGCCACATTCGCTGTAAAAAAACATTTGAATATTAAGCAACAAGCTAATATAATCACAACCTTTGAGAATAATTTGTGATAATACAAGTGTAAAAATAAACCAATAAATAAGAAATGTGAGGATAAAAGTTTGCTAGAAATCAGTCATTAGCTAGGTTGTTAATTATTTAAATTTTCATACTTACATTCATTATCTTTATAACATTTTCATCCACTTTGATGTAGACAGCACCTATAGGCAGAATGTCAAAGTCAAAAATTTATCTTTTTTTTTTTTCTTGTTCAGAAAGAAAGAAGTTCTTCAGGTACTTTTGTACAAAAAGCACCTTATTGATCCTGTTGAAAAGATGCTTTGTATCAAGGACATGAATTCTGGCTTCCGCTTTCTCTATGCTATTGTTCGATCATCAGAAACTCTGAACGGTATACTGAAGCGAAGGAGCATTTGGCCTCCAGTGAGTCACTGTTAGCACCAGTAATGGCATTAGTTTGGTTTGGATTGCTTCAGATGATAGCTTAAACTACTCATAATCTGTGGTGACGCTTTCTTCATTTCATTAACTGCACCTTGGAGTGAAGCAGGTGCCATGGTAGTCCTGTAAGAATGAATCTACTGCTACCTCAAATTTGTGTTAAAGTAATGCGACATGTAGGCCTGTCGCGATAAACGATAAATCAATTAATCGCACGATAAATTAATTTTAATTATTGGTTTTATCATCTCTTCCTGCCTTTTTTCTTTCTGTTGATGACACTGAATGAAAAAAGGTTCAACTCCGGTGCTCTGCACTGACCCTCCCTTCCTATTTCCTTAGTGTGATGTCCAGCGCACACTACACAAGCTGTCGGCCCATTTTCAAAACCTGAGACACATTAGCCGACAGAAATCCTAGGTATAACGGTTCAATCGGGTTCCATCGTGCCGTGTTGTGTCCAGCCACATGGGCACAAAATAATGGCTACAAGTCCAGTTAACTAATTTTAGTATCAGGCATTAATCAATGCTTTACTAGAATCTACCTGTGATGCATGTGGCTAGAGTAAGGGGAAAATAGGGGCAATAAATCGTGTAGTGTGAACTATTGCGTCAGGATGTGCTCTATTTAAATCTAGTTATTACTGAAGGCCACATACAGTATACAGACTTCATAATCTGCACTCTTTTGGTTGAATGCAGTATTTATTTCCACTTTTGCTTTATGTTTAGTTTTTATTCAAGTACATTTTTTATTAATGGAGACTGAAAATCCATTTTATTTTTGTTTTTGGTTGTTTTGTTAATTTAGTTGATCAGTTCCAGTGTTATGTGTTCTTTTGAAAATAAAGTGTATCTATCTATGGCAGGAAATCACATGCATTATTAGTAATTTCCATTAAATCAGTGTCAACTGGTCTTTAAACAATATTATCGTTTATCGCAATAATTTTTTAGACAGTCGCTCAGCAAAATTTGTTATTGTGACAGGCCTAGCAACATGTCCTTTTCTGACGTACTTTTCAAATGTTTGCGGGTTTCCTCTTAAAAGAGCAGTGAACGCTGATTTCATAATTAGCCAGAATTGTTGGGTATCTAAACTAATTAATTCAGGGCCACCTCATCACCTCCTGAATGAAGGTGACTTGACGCCCTCTCCTCATAGTAATATGCTTCTTGTCAGGATGTAATGGCGTATTTGACTTGGTGCAGTTGTGTGCACTGTTGCATCCTTTGATGTATAGCTCTCTTTCGTAGCTCATCAGTCAGCTAACCTTGGGGAAAGCTGGAGAGGGGAGAAAGATAAAAGACTTAAGCTATTATGTCTGAATGGCTCCTGTCTCAATTTAGCTGTTAAATGGCAGACTTGCTACAGCTGCTGCTGACGACAGCAACCCCAAAGCTGTTGTCAGATTGTTGCTTGTGTGCAAATCCAGCAGTCTGTCATTCTGTCTGCATGTAGTTTTTGTGCGTCTACGAACATGTGGTTGACGGCGTGACAGCGGGGATCGACAGCTCTCCAGATGACGAGTCGTGTTGTGGGGCAAGAGTATCTGCTCACTTGTGCGCTCGCAGAACAACGGACCCAGAGGATGTTGAAGTGACATTTCATGACAGTGCGTCCTAACCCAACTTTCCTCACTTTTTTTTTCCTCCCCCATCCTACTTCTCTCCGTTTCTGCGTAGGTACCGCAGTTTGAAGCACTTCAACTACGACGTGTGTCAGAGCTGCTTCTTTTCTGGGCGTACTGCCAAGGGCCACAAGCTCAACTACCCCATGGTTGAATACTGCACGCCGGTGAGGAAGCAACACACACACAGCCTGACTCACATGTGTCTGCACGCTTTCCTCGCTAGCTTACGTCGTATCTCCTTCCCACACACTCCAATTAACAATTAAATTAATCCAGTCAAATTCACACTTTTTAGTGTCTGATAACCTTCTCGCCCATCTTAATGTCAAATTAGACACAGCCTTTCAACCAGTGAATATTAATCCTCCTTATTACATGAAGAGACTCCTGAACTATCACTGCATTTTAGCCATATCCAATGGTAATTCTTGTAATATCTTGCTGTTGCCTCATTTCCTCGCCATGATTTAAGTTTCTTTTTTGACTAGTTTAAGTTTTTATTAAGCGTCCACTCCTCTCAAAGCTTCCTGCTTTGGCTGAAACAATGTTCATTCCAGTGGGGACGTCTGCGAAAATGTTTTTAGAACTTGGCTGGAAGTGTTTTCCTCCAACCACAAAACAGCCTCAGCCATAGTGGGAAAACACAAAAGCTGTTGGCTCACAGTCAGCGTTCCTGTTCATCCCAAAGGTGTTGGAAGTGTTTTGTGCAGACAGGGAAACCAATTTCTTGTTATACTTCTCGCTTCTGCATTGGGACATTGTCTTGTAGAAAAGAAAGGCGTTCTTTTCTCAACAAAGCCCAATTGGCCTGTTTCTCCTCTCGCGTTAATTTAGATTCTTTATTTCCAACAGTGGTTCGTCCTGAAACAAATAATCTTGAATTATTTTTAAACAGACCAATAAAAAAAGTGTTTGATTTGGATATCCATACCTATAGAAATTTGTAGGATTTTCCTATGAAAAATCGTTTATCTTATTTTTTAAAATCAAAATTCTAATCTATTTGCCCCTTACAGATTTATTCAGTTTTCTCACGCTTCCCCTAAACCTTGTAACAACTTGTGCCACCCTTGGAGGTACTGACTCATTAAATGTTTGTCATTGTTTGCAAATTTTGTCCAATTATTCTTTCCAGATTTGTTTTATTTCAATCACATTTGAGAGTTGAATGAATCTCAACCAGATGTGAGTTTGGACTTTTTGACTGTGCCACACCAAAACCTTCATTTTGTGATTTTATTTTTTTTTTCTTTCTTTATTCTTGAGCCATTTGGATGTGCTATTTAGAACTTTCCTTCAGTGTTTAAACTTGGAAATTGTGTGTTAAAACTCTTACTAGTTTTTTTTTTTCATACTTATTTGCTGCCACATAAGCAGATCATAGTTACTTCCTGTTATTAATACAAGCTGACACATAGCTTCAGCATGTCCCTACAGCAAACATTCAGAGTAGAGAAATATTGTTTAATATTGAAGAATCTGCTTCTCAGCAGATCATTGAATTTTATTTATCTACGTTCTTAACACAAATAAAATGAAAAGAAAACATCGTTTATTGGTTTACTTTCCCCTCCAGATGTTTTTTTTAAATTATTATTTGTCTTACTTCAGTGCAGCAAAGTGAGTAAGGTTTGTGTGAGAAACTAGAAATAAAACATTATTCTCATTTTCAAATTATACATTACTTTTACAGGCCACTGCTTTTCAAAATCACCCAGATTATTTCAGTAACTGAAGTCGCCATTCATAATACATCAGTATTCCACATTTTCTTTTAAATCTGCAAATTTGATTAATGGTGACTTTAAGGGCAAGGATACCGACAGCAGAAAAAGGAAAATTATTTACATTTAGCTGCTACACAGTGTCAAATTATCCAAATTATTTTTACGTTATCTGTTTGTAGTTATGCGATTAATTTATTGCTCATGAGTTTAGTAGCTATTAGCTCAGTTTGAAGGAAAAATGCATGCAATATTCAACAAATAAGATTTACCATACACTTTTCCGCATTCGTCAGCAATGTAGCTTAAATTCTGAGTGGGTATTGTAATAATTGTTGTCTTTCAGTTGCACATGATAAGAGTTTCTTTGCTTGGGGGGTGGGGGGAGAAAATTGTATTCCCGACTTCTCTCAAATTTTCTGCCATGTCTTTGCAAATGCCCTGTGACTATCTGCAGAGACCAGCTACACTGTCAGAAGCAGAGCAAGGACAGATCTCAAACCGACTCTCGGAGCGTGGCGCTGAACAACCGGCGCAGCTGTAAAAGATTGACTTTGTTTGGCAGAACCTTCCTGATAAGAATGAAATGATGGCACATTGTGCCATCTGTGCGGCAGAGATCTGGTCCGTTTGCGAGGGAAAGCGATATCTGGGGCTGGACAATGTCTGAGAAAAAAATGATCAAGGAAGATCACAGACTAATGGGGTATCTGAACTTAAAGGCAACAATGCTGATTTTTATTCTATATGCTTGCTAGCAAGCAGCCACAACTTTACATCTTCTGAAACAGCTTTGACTGCAGGAGGCTGGCTGAAGGCTTTTCAGCATAAACGGCTTTCAAAGTTGATCATAAAGCAATGAATGGAACCAAATGTAGGCAGATAGTGAAAAGCAGATGGTTTGTGCTCTCTAGATTTTAGTAAGCACGTTTTGTTTATGAACTTTACAAAGCCTACGCATAAAGAGTGGAACATATAAGGCCCTGTTTTCACAAAACTGTTTTGCAGCTGAAATGACGTCCGAACACACACAGATCGATGCCCGGTTGGTCGTAGGAACAAAAGCAGAGAAACCTTGAAAGGTGTTTGCTTTCGATTAGAAGCTGAGAAAGTTGAACATGAAGCTCGCTCATCAAGCTTGACCCAGATTTATTGATCCTTCAGGTGATGGAGGCTGGGGAAAAACACGTTGGTCTGAAATATGTCATTTCTACGCGAGCGAGCAAAAACAGAATCAACTCACTTCTTCATTTTAAATGTCACAGTGCACCACAACTTTATTAAACAGTTGTGATATTTTTACTGTATTTTACCCTAAAAATGTCAATATAATATATAATCACATTTGTTCATGTTAAGCTTCTCGAGTTTTCATTGAGTCATACACTGTCTGACAAACTTAGACTGTTAAATTGGCTTTAGTTGGATCCTGTGCAGCTGCTGTATGCCATTTATCTCCATATTTGTCTTATTGTTTATTTTATAGCTGTTATATTGCCTTTCATTAGTTTATAAATGTGCTGGAGAAAATGTCCTACTTTTAATTTGTTTTGTCTCTCACTTTAAGCTTTTACCTTTCCTGAGGGGCTGTGTTGTTGTAGTTCAAATTCTACAGCTAATATGTCTGCTGTCATTTTGGAGAATTTATATTTGTTGAAGTGTTACAAACACATTCCCAGGGGGAACATATTAGGGATTATAACACCCACTATATTACTGTGACTTGTTGATTTATTTCCGCTGGGCTCTCTTTGCAGCTCTTGTGCTGCATTTTTCATTTACAGTTCTTTTCAGAACTATTCAAAGTCCTTGAATTTCTCCATTTTTTGTGACATTGAAAACCACAAACCTCAGTTTAATATATTAGGATTTTTGTGACAGACAAAGACAAAGTATTAGGTGTTTAAATGGGAGTGAATGAGGATGCATGGGCTTAAATCATCACCTTCCTAAAATGGTGGCATTAGTCATTTTCTGCCAAAAGTGATTTTTTTTTCTAACCTCAATCATATTTTGACAAAGAAATTACTCGGGCCAATACGTTTAGAGGGTGGCAAATACATTTTTCATTTATACATTTGGTTTCAGCTTTCTCTTATTGATTATTTTTTAAACAATCTGCACGTTGTTGGGGTCGTCTCTGCCAGCTTTGGATGGCTGAATTTTTCGTAAATCATGTTTTTGTAGCTCTGGCTGTGTGTTTAGAGTCCTGCTCTTCAGTCTCAGGACTGGTGCAGTCTTTGACATGTTTTCTTCAATTATATGTAAATCTTTTATAACTGAGGTAGTTTATTCACGGTGATGGATAGTCTTGGTTTTCCTGCACACATTATTTTCCATATGGACCAAAAATTTGATGTTGGCCTTTTATGGCGGGAGCATCTTCTTACACACCTCTTATGTGGCTTATAGCAAACTGGTAATGGAAATATTTATGGTTTTCTTCTTGCTATCCTGTCTTAAAAGTCCAGATTTGTGACATGTATGCATGCTAGTTTCTCCAACCTGAGTTGCAGAGCTCCTATGAGCTGCTTCTGTCCTCACAGAACCTCTGTATTTGAATTGGAACCAAGCAAACAAATGGACTTTATTTACCACTTGGTTACACTGATTTAAATTGGGGGTATCAGAGCAAAAGAGGTTGAAAAGGACTTCAATCCTTTTCAGATTTTTTTGATAAAAAAAACATTTGTCTTTTTCCTTATACTTCATAATTACATGGATAAAATTCAAGAGAAATGTGTTGAAGTTTGTGGTTGTTATGTGACAAATTGTGAAAATGTTCAAGGCATGTGAAGACTTTAGCTGGGCAGTGTATAAGTTGATAGGAATATGGGCTCATTAGGCTTCCAATATCTAAGATGGCATGTTGGCAAAGTCACAGGAGAGATTTAATGAAGCTCTGGCTTTTTTTCGTGCAGCTGCTCTGTACGTGCCAGTGATTTGTTCAAGCTACCATCTTAAGTTGTGTGGATTAGCCTGTAAGCCATGTGAGCTTTAACAAGCCTGTTACACATATCCGTCATCTGTTGAAGCTGTGTTTTTCTTTTTTGGGCCTGGATGTGTGTGAATGTCTGTGTGTTTGTATAAATCCCTTAGAAAGGGATTTTACTCTCCCTCTGGTCAGACTGTTGTGCTAATTTGTTGTTTGCTTGCGTGGCTGAAATTGCTTCTGCAGGAGAAACACCTTTGCTTGTTGTCTAATTAACAGACTAATTTAGTTCCACAGAAATGCTGATCTTGATTACATGTTCATGAGAGACTGTGGAAATGCTTCATCCATACAAGAAACGCTCTGCATTGTTTATTCCCTGTTACAGACAACATCAGGCGAGGACATGAGAGATTTCACCAAAGTGCTGAAGAACAAATTCCGATCGAAAAAGTACTTTGCCAAGCATCCGCGGCTGGGTTACCTGCCAGTCCAGACAGTCTTGGAGGGAGACAACATGGAGACGTAAGTGATGTTTCAGTTTAGCTTGGCTGGGTATAAATTGCTAAAGATGACGTGAATAGAGAGATGAGGTTCCGCTTGTTACCCAACTGCTGATAATTGCATAAAGACTTTCACTCTATAAAATGTTTGTGATGTGCTGATAATATCAAAACATGACAAATTCAGTGTTGGACAAGATGGAACAACATGCACTCCATGTTAAAGAGGCAAAACCCTCCAGAAGTAGCAGGTCCAAAGAACAAACAAACAGTGTTGTGTTGTGGATATATGGTTCTGAAGTAGATAATTTTTCTGCTGCATCCACCACAATATTGGTAGTTTTATTTCTTTTCCGCCAGGTTTTGTAAATCCTTCTGGAAAACTGTTTAACTTGAGCCATATTAGGCAAATGCCCAGACTCCACATCTCATTTTATCCATCTTTGCTACCGAACTCGGGTGGTTTGTCTCTTTCGTCGGTCACTGTCATTGTGGGAAAAGCCATTATGTATTTCCTCCTCCTGTTTATTTCTCGCTGTTCCTTTGTTAGTTTTGCAACACGTTGTTGCAGCTGCACCTCGGCTCCCAGGATGACTCGCATGTAGATGTACAAAAGCGGTCTCATAACTTAAAGTTGCCCACAGTTACCACTTAGATGGATTGCACTTACCGTCCTTATTCGTCGTCCTCCTCCACCTCCCACCTTACTCGGTTCACTTCCTAACCCTCAGCGCTGAGAAATGACTCCTGCAGAGCTTTCTCCTTGATAAATGTCCTTAAAGGGGAAAACATATTTTTGAAAGGGATCTTTTTTTAAAAAAAAAAAAGCAGCAGAAGGGAGTGGAGAGTGGAGTTATTGATCATTTTACGGTTTCTTTCACTACATTTGGTCTCAAGTGAACACTACACTATCAAGACTGTGAACACAGTAATCTTATATTTAGACTGTCTGAAAAGGAAATAACCTCACTGTTTGTAATCCTACTTTTGAAATCGTAGTCCTTTACTGTAAACTAGATTGTTTCAATAAAAACAGGCTTGGTAGTTTCAGTTACTCTAAACTCTATATTTGTCTATATTCTTTGTATTGTGACAAGAGTTACAATAATTTTCAAATGTTTGTGTTGATGTAGAGTCAGAAGAGAAAACAAGATTAGGTTTTGAATAATTACCCTCCCTAAAACTCCTAGCCTCTCTCTTCTTTACTTTCTCTGTTTTTTATTCCACCCACTCTGTTTTTCTTCCCGAGAGAGAGCAAAACACCACCTACCCAAACCTCTCTACTGTTTTTTTGCTTCATGTCGCACCAGATGGGATTTTGGATTTGTCACAGCTATATTTGATAATTTGAAAGAACCAAGCTGGGTTTTTTTTTTTGTTTTGTTTTGTTTTTAACATTTTTACTGTTCGCCCTTCGTGACATGATTCAGACTTTTGCAAAGACGTTGATGGGTTTGGAGATTAATTTATAAGATGCTGGTTGAAAGTATTAATGTTCTCAAGAGTTGCACTACTGCTGCACAGAAAGTAGTTATTTTGTTTCATATTTAATTTTAAAATCTGTTTGATAATTTCTAAAACATAGCTTGAGTTAAACAGTAAATTTTATTCTTAAATTTGCTTGAAAGTACATAAACATTTAAAAACCCCATGAGAACATTTAGCAGATTAGTAATCTATCTCACAACAGACGCTCTGTTTGATATTCAGGTTAGTGGATATTTTGTTATTCATCTTCCCAGGTTATCTGAATTTAATTTCCTTTTTTTTTTTTACTTCCAGAATTTGTTGCTTTCAGTAAGTTAGCACTAGCAAACATGACTCAGCAAAAATAATAAGTAGGGATATTACATTTAAATTCTCTCATTATATTTGCTGTTATTTGCTTCCATTGCTTTCAGTTTCCTCTTAAGAGGAATTCATTTAAAGATGCATCTGTCAGTAAGCGACTGGTTCATATATTTGCTGGATTTTCGTTCCAGCCCTCTAGCTGTCTCTCTGAATCCGACAGGTTGAGGTGTCAGCATGCACATGTGTTTTTTTTTTTTTTTTTTACTGCTGACAAAAAATGAGGGAGGGGAAACGCAGAAAAAAAAAAACCCTGTGCTAACGGTGACAAAATGACTACCACAGCATGATGGACCAAATTGATTTTTAGAAGCTGTTCAGGGCATTCACCTTGAAGGAAAAAAGAAAAGCCTGAGACAAAACAGGAAAGCACATGCTGTGCAGATATGACAAATATATAAGGTGATGAAAAAAGACATGGGCTCTTTTAGTAGTTTTTTTTTGCTTTTTCCCAGTCAGCATTTCTGTTTTTTCAAGAGTAGCTGGAGGAAAACGACAACCAAAGAGCTTCCCAAGTGCTGCCAAGGCGTTGGAGTTATTATCCACACACCCCTCTTTAAAATGTTGACTTAAAGTTTTTTACTAAACAAAGCATTTTTGATCTTGAATAAAAATCTTGGTGTCCCTCTTTCTGATTATATCCATTCATCTGTTTGGCTGTAAACCTGTTCTGTCCAGATGGTTAGCAGATTCAAAACTCCTGCCTTCATTGTGACCCTTTTCTTCCATGTAAAAGTGAAGAAAGATGCCACATAAAGCATTTCAGGCAACTTTAAGTGAAAGCAAATTGTTCCTGTCAAAGTGCTCATACTTTCAAAAGGCCAACTTGAGGTCCTCGTCTTAAAAGACAACGTGAGCACACCGAGTTTCTGTTCTTTCAGAGCAGAAGCTGCCTTCTTCCAATCTCAATCTTTTCCTCGCTTCCATTTCTCTGCTTTCTGCTCTGATATCTTCTGCTATCCTCAATTCAACTTGTAAATAAACAAATCGCTGCTCATTTTCACTGAGCACTGCTTGTGCTCCTGTAGTGGGAAAAACACTAAAAATAAAATAAACCACCAGTTGGCTTCCTCTGGGAGAGCAAAACATGTTTTATTGAATTTATTTTTTTTTAAATCTTCTGAGTTTATATCCCTATATTAAAGTAGAAGAAATTATGAGAGACTGGAAAGGTGAATGTGTGAAGGCAGGTTGTTTCCTGTTTTTTCCTGTTTTGCCTTTGAGGAAATGTAAAGAACATCTTGAGCTTACGCCAAGTTGACAGCGTGATGTATAAACTATTGCAACACGAATTTTTTTATGTTATTTTCTCAAATGCTTTATTAAATGTAGTTTATATGTTTATTGACTTATATTTTTGATGATTATTACAATGTTTGTTGGAACACACCTGAATGCAGCCTGGAGAAATATGGCATTTTGTTTTGTGATTTTTCAACGTTTTTAAGTATAAAATTGAGTTTGGAAAAAAGTTGAGTTTCCAGACATTACATCTTATTTCATGATCTCAAAGCTAATGATCTAAATTTCTAGACAAATGTAGGGCTTTTTACATCGACTAATTCTTAGATGATGTTCTTATTCTTGTTCAATCCATTGATCATTTAGATTTTTAAGTAATAGACACTCGTTCTCAGATGAAAAAGAGCCGTCTTACACTTTGTGGCCTCTCGATTCTCACCCGAGTTTTGAAATGGAGATGTTGTTGTTTTCCTGGATTTTTGCACATTATTGCAAATGTGCAAAAAAATTCAAATGTTTTTTATTGACATCTTTTCTCATATGAAAGAGTTTGAAGTGTTTTTTTGCGGTGTGTACATATATTCTTGATTGCATAACATCTCTTCCCCATATGCTGAGCCCCAGCTGCTCAGCAACTGGATGCACGCATATTGAGAGGTGTTTTTTCCCCCCCCCCCCTCCTCTTTCTCTTCTTCCTCCATCTGCTGTGTTTTCTTTCTCAGACAAACTGAGTGATTTTGACCCTAAAACTGTTTTGTGGTGCCTTTACTCCCTCCCCCTCATTCCCTCGGTTTCTCTTACAGTCCCGTCACTCTCATCAGCATGTGTCCGGAGCAGTATGAGTGAGTATGAGCCACCAGTAACTACACCCCGTCTCCAGACTGGAATGCCTTTAAAACAACACCTCCCTTTGCTCCTTTCACTCCTCACTCAGCACCTCATCTCCCACCACCACCGAAATCCTCGCATCACCTAAGTTTTGACTGCATGTTGCTTGACCGCCTGCTTTTTCTGCCTGATCCGCTGGTTGAACATCCGACCGAAAACAGGGGGACGAAAAAAAACAAAACTTGTCGTTTTCTCACCTTCCTCTTCTCGTTAAAGCTACCACCTAGAATACAGTGTCTCATCCCCGCGAGCCTGTCAAAAAGCATCCAAACGCTCCGTAGATCATCCCGCTCTCATATTTCTCTCTCTGTAGGATCATCTGATTTGTTTCTAGGTGAAGCTGTGTGGGGCCATTAGGTTGTGAGTGCGTGAACGAGTGTGTGTGCATGTGCTCGTGATTTTCTGTTTTAACGAGGCCGTGTGAGCGCGCCGAATCTCATCCATCTCCATTACTCCATTCATTTTCCAGGCTGTCCCAGACACCTCAGCTCTCTCACGACGACACCCACTCCAGGATAGAGCAGTATGCCAGCAGGTACGCTCTGCAATCTCCTGTCAACATCTCATCAATTCCAGTGACACAGGGGGCCATGCAAATACTCGCACGATTCGTAATGCTGTGGAAAAGGCCAATAGATGATCACCGAATGGCTCAAATTTAGAGATGAAACATTCTGAATATATTGGGAAGGAACAGCGTCGAGGTTTTTGCACAACTTTAAGGCACAAGAGAAGAAAACGGGGACTGCTTGACACATCAAAAGAATTTCAAACTCAAGAAAAAAAGGTTTTGGTCTTTAAATAAGTTGTTAGGGCAGTGGCAGTCATAGTTAGGAAGAGTGAAAAGATGTGAAATCCTAAGCTTTATGAATCATCCTCACTGAAATATTGAAGGCATTCATATTTAATTTTGTCTCTTTTGGAAATTAAGTTTTTTTGTTTGTTTTTTTTCTTGCAATTTTTGAAAAGCTGCTCAAATCTTTGCATCCACCCGCTCCTATAACCATTAATGTTGCACCTGAAGCTGTTCAGATGTGACGTTCTCCTCAGTTATCTATGAAAGATACGTGTTCCCTTTCTGGTTGCACTGGCATTCAGTCTGTAGTTTAAATACAATCTCTATAAATTAGGATATGGATATTGACTAAAGGCAGACATGAAAAAGTTTCCATACCTAATCATCACCTAAACTCAGACTGGGCAAGGAAAGCGTACATAAAATTCAGCCAGAAGACTCCTGATAACTGTAGGCAGCTGTAGAGATTCACAGCTCAAGTATCTGTTGGTGGGAAAATATGTTGTGTAGTCCAGAAATCAAATGTTTCCCAGCACTGTAGTTACTATAAACATGTGGACTGTTGTGCATTTTTAAAGAGGTTTATAATATAAAAACAGTATGATTTGATAAATTATATGAATTAATCTTGGTTACACTGAAAAATACATTCTGGTGGAATTTTTTTTGTTGGTGTCTTCATGATTTATCCAAACGGACATCAACGTTCCTTTCGTCTCCTTTTGTTTGCATCTTTTCAAATGTCAAATAATTTCCAAAATCTGTCGTTTGCCGACCTCCAACTTAATCCGTGCCATTCAGTTTTTTTCTGCTGTGATCAGAAAAGCCTTCAGATGCCAGCTTCAAAGAAGCTCGCACACACACACACACACACACACGCGCGCACGCACTGTGTCACTATTAGCGTCGTAGCCAAACTAATGTTCAGCTTCCTGGACACTGTGTTATCTGTAAGCTAAACATATTGAATACTTAAATCGGTAAACCATGACCCCTCAGATAAGTTAGATGAGTTTCTTATCCGTCCAAATCTGTTAACCCCTGAAGCGGACAAGGATTATTTGTGTTAAAATAAAACTCTTACAGGCAGAACTTTAATCATGAAGAGTCATCTGATGCAGCAGTGCTTTATCTGGTCTGAAACCTTTAATTGGCTACACACCATTAACCTTCGTTGGCTGAACTGCCATTAACAAAGACACATTTGAGCCCTGGGAATGATAAATTCAAATGACATATAGTCACTGCTGTTACACTGCTACGCTAGCTTGAACACACTGGTAAGATCTGAGATTTATCCCTCCTATACATATTCTTTCACAGTTTATTTTAATCACTAAGGATAATACATGAATTACTTTACCCCTGATCTCTCTGTTTTGTGGAGTTCTGTTGCATGCAAGCTCCGTGAATTGACTTCATTAGCATAACTGCTTTTGAGTGGATTTACGATGATGAAAACATAAATGTTTTTACCAAATCCATCTTCCCTCCCCACAGCCACATCTCTGCCATGCATAATCATCCATACATGCTGCTCACTGTTTGTGACTCCATACATGGAACCATACACATATAATGTGCATGCACAAGCTGAGATAATCTTTTTATATTTCTTTGTCGGTTTGTGTTCCCGCTGACTCGACTGCACGTTTTACATTTTAACCGGTGTCCCACTGAGGTCTTGATGTCCTCGTTTGTCAGCAGTGATGTTCTGTATTTTAATGATGTGCTAACAGCCTTTGAATGCTTTGGTTTTTAACTGTGGTTTGGGTTTTTTCTTTTTCCTCAGGTTGGCTCAGATGGAGCGCTCCAATGGCTCTCTGCCCACGGACAGCAGCTCAGCTACAGGAAGCATGTAAGTCATCATTTTCAACTAATTTCACTGTTGGACTTTTTTCTACAAAACCTAATTTCCACTAGCTGTACATTGGGGTGTTATAGTTTCTTTTTTTTTTTTTGTCTTTTTGTCCAAATTGCAGCTCATACATAATTCAGTCAGAGCTTTCATTGATTTTAAATTAATTGTGTTTAGCCTGCAACACAATTTTAGTTTGACTTTCAAATGGATGCTAAAAATTGTACTTGGTACCCTCTACTTTAATGCAAAACATCAGTGATGTTTTCTATTATGAAAAATTACCATGTGCATTCCTGAATGACAGTCAGTGGAGGCATTAAATTAACTTCTTAAAAATGGGAAATCACTTGGACATATTTGAAGAGCTTGAAGACTCATGGTTTAGCCACAAAAACGGCACGATTAAGTCGCGTTGTCTCCACTGTCAGCTCTGCATGCAGGGCTGAGCACCGAGTGTATGAGGGAGGAAATTAGTTATAACACTTTCAGATTGGAAACGCTATGTTATAGTGTTAGAAGTATGCTAAATACCGCAATACACCTAGTTTAAATTGTTATGAGATGACATATTTTGGAAGCATGATAATTATCTTATGTTGTTGGAAACTGTCAAGATTTGTTGTATTCTTCAAAGATTTTAGTCCTACCACCCAAAATACTCACGTTTTTATCTTATATCATTTGAATATTTGCCAATATTGTCACTATTACATGATTTTCTTTTAAGTCATCAATGCTAAATGTGTTCATCAAAAGAGACAGCGATGGGTTTATCAGTGCAAATAAAACAGGGTAAAAGCTTTACAAATCCATAGAACTAATAATTAAACATCTGTGTTTTATTAAAGTTTTAGCAGTCAAATTCAAATACATATTTAAAATTATATCTCTTGAAATCTAGTTTCCCAAATATGCATGTGTAGTTATAGCAAAATACATATATTTTTTTTTTCCTTTTTTTTATATAAGTAATGTTCAAGCACTCTGAGTTCCTAATTATTGATGTAAACATGTTTGTGGAAATTGGCTCGCATGCAAACATTTTTGTAGATTGTCCTGCGTTAATAGTGAAACTCTTATTTTGGGTTATTTGGTTTTGAATGGATTTAAGCCTTTTTTTTTTATCCATGTGAGAAGGCAGTTTTATGTAGCTAAAAGCTTACATCAAACTCACAGAAGTGTTCATCTGGAGAGCTGCAAGTGTTACATCGTTATGTTAAAAGACAGTGAATCGAAGTGGGATTTCTACAAAGGAAATTGTTTAAAAGAGGAAATATTTTCAGAACTATTCCAGAAAGGCACTTGGGGAAAATGTTTGAGACCTGCGAGATCCTCTGTAAGGATAAAATGAAACATTTGGCTTTATTGTTTTCTAGATTGCATCCCTTGCTGATGCATCATGTGGATCACATCCCAGAGGGAATAGTTTCTTTGCAATAGAAAATGCTCTGAAGACTTCTAATAGCTGTCCACTCATTGTTCTTCGGTGGATCGATGGGCAGAGAGAGAAAAGCAAGGAACATTTTCGGTGTGCAGGTGTCAATGGAAACTGAGAGGGATTTATATTCTTGTTTTGTAAGTTTGGTAATGTGGCACAGACACATTACCACTGCTCCCTTTTGTGCTGCGTAGTGTGGCATTTCCAGAAGCCGGAGCCATTAACAATCCCGTCTCTTAAAAAGGAAAAGTGACGAACGACAGAACACAGTAGAGCATTAATGAGGTGAGGAAGATGAGGGGTTGATGAAGGGTAATGGCAGTAAGAAAGTGTATTTAATACACCATTATGGATGTGGGTTTGTTCTCCTATTGACTCTTAGAGATGTGCAAAAAAATTAAAAAAAAAAGCACAATTATTCCTAGATTTGAACACTAAAATGGTAAAGCACTTTTGTTCCACTTATTTATTATGCTGGCTTTAACATATTTTTGATGCAAGCCCTGTAAGGCTATGAAGATGATTCAACATTAGATTAATCTGAGACATTAAGAAGCCAGAGTTCACAGTCAAAGGGGCTGAGTGAGTAAAAATACCAGCAATATTTGTTTATCACCTTGTTGTTGTTCACTAGCAACTGGACTTCCTCTCTTGGTTCACCTCTCATCCAAAAAGCTTCTGAATATGGTTGGAAGTATTACAAGTATTTTATCAAGGCCACTAATGTCACTATTAGTATATGTGAGTCATTGATGCTGCTGTTGTTGCTTATAAAAATATTGCCTTGCATTGCAAATTTAAAAAGGTGCTTTAAGATGCTTAAAGTGTCTCTTGTGAAGAATTAATGTTAGTTACTACAAAGATGTGCATGTCAGATCAGGAAGGAGAAATATAGTAGTTATTGCCTCATAAAAATGAGTGAAGACTTTAAATAAATGCATTGTTGCAGTAGCATAATCTCAATCTGAACTACGTTTGAAAATGTAACATGTTGAGTACATTCATTCAGGTTTAAATACCTGAATTTTGAACAAATTTACCACTGTTTTTTATTAAATGTTTTTCAATTAATGTTTTTTTTTTTTTTTTTTAAGTGATCAGAGTATCTTAAAAATGTTAATTAGTAATCTGTGACCCTCTATTTCCCTGGAGTTAAAATATAAAATCTTCCTATGGAAAATTCCTGATCTTCACAAGTCAGGAAATAATTATAAGATAACAGCTACTCACCTCAGTCAGTATCTGCAGGCGGGGCAATAATTAAAAAAGTAAAAAGAAAACCTAAAACTGGCTCATGACTAATAAGGGAGGACTTCAGTTTATTTTGCCATCTAACAGAGGAGAGAGCAGAGGCAAAGATTGGCATCTTGACGTTTCCATAACAACAATCTATCTGAAAGGCCTTTGAAAACCTCTTTACCAGGCATGGCAATTATTATATCAAGAGCTGTATCATTTTGCAGTCAGAACTTTGCTGTTCATATGTAGTTTTCTGATAATTGGGTAGCAGAAACATTTAGTCTCAATCGCTGCTCCACAAGGCATCAGCAGGTTCCTACAGGCAACGCTTGTCTGTAAAATATGGAGTATTTCATACTACATCTGTTTGAAAGGCTTTTATCTCTTCTTTTAATACAAAGATTTATCATCGAGTATGTTTTATAGCTTTAGTCTCTTTAAATTTAACAAGTGCAATCAAAAGTCTGTCAAATAAGTGGCAAATGGATCTTTGCAGAAGATTTTATTTTATATGTTCTTTAAAAGATTTTTTTTTTTTTTTTTACTACATGCGGGGATGTTAAGTGTTTCTTGTGTAGTTAAAGATGACCCCTGCTCTTCTGATGGCTGTAAAAGATGTTGGAAATGGTTCCCTTTCAGCTCCCCTTTCTTAGTTTGTATGTACTTTTGTACATACAAACTTAGGTTTCAAAAGCTGATCCAACTCAGGTTTGATGGTGCATTTGCATGATCGCTGTCTGTCGGTTGGTGAGGTCACACGTGCCGCAGAAATTATGCCCACGCTTGACGGGACCGCTGGAGGTAGCAGGATTTCTGTTTATGGAAATCTGCGCGGTTTTTACAGGGATGATTGCGTTTGCCAATTACATGGATGTTTGAGTTCTGGCTCATTTTCTGATTGTTCAAATCCTGCAAACACTGTCCTGGACTCGCTGACGGTTTTACAGTGATATCAATAATTGGCTGGTGAGTGTGTTTGGGTTCAGCGAGTGTGTTGTTTTTGTTTTGCATTGCCTTTTTTATCTAAAAGAGAATTCATAATTAGTAAATTAGTATTTTCTGTGACCTAAAGATTATTGCTATGGTTAATTCTATCTTACAATCGTCAACCTGATTCTTTTTTTCTTCTTTTGTATGTTGCTCTTTGTTCTTGTTCTTCTTTATTTAATTTCTCCAAACATTGGCTTTTGAGGCCAGCTTTAATCTCACTCTGCCATCTGTCTTTCTCTTCAATGAACCTTCATTATTGTTGATTGCATTCTACTCAGGTTTACCCTTTGGGTACTCAGACTGAATATGGCTTTTAAGTATTTTGCATATGGCTCTCCATTTAGAATCAAACATGAAGAAAAAAAGTTTTAACATATCTCATCAAGTTTATTTCATCATCTTAATAAATGTCTTTCTTTTTTTTTCCTTCCTCCATGTCTTTATATCTCACTCGTTCTCTCTTGGGCTTAGCTTATGCAGCTCATACATCAGCTGCATTCAGCCCAAGAGGGGCTGCTTGCTTTGTGATATGTGAGTCTATTGTTGAGTAAAAAGTCTCTGCAGGCACTCAACCTCAACAGGACTAACACTCAAATTCACAATCTACCGCAGCTATTATTTACATTTAATTCCTCTGCTCTACCATTTCGGTTTTGTTCTGCCTCTACCCCGGGCCTCTCCTCTTCCTCCCAGGATCTCATAGCAGGGAGTTCTACCCCCCATAGTTCCCATTTTCACTGGTAATGATCCCCCTCCTGTCTGCCTCCAGATTCGCCTGCAAGGCCCTAGAAACATGCATAATTAGCCTCTCAGTATGTGCAGGACCCCCGTCCCTCGTCCCCAGAATATGGCATCACTGCCATATTTTAGGTTTCTCAACTGGAGCCTTTTCTCATCATACCAGTTTGTCCTGTCACAGCATAGGAATATTCCAGAGGGAAGAGTGTGTGTGTGTGTGTATTTCTGTCTGTTGCAGCAGGAGCCGAGTGGAATTCAACTTGCGATCTCAGTTTTATTTATTTATGTCATTTTTGTGGAATTTTAAAATGCCATAAAGAATTTTATGAAACATTGTGGAGGTTAGATACCCTAAAAAGACAGAAAATGTAAAACAAACAAACAAAAAAATCTTCCAAACACTCAGAGATCTTAATTATAAAATAAAAAAAATCGATTGGTATTTATTGACGCTGTGGGAGCCGTTAAAAAGCAGTTTACTAAATGTTACGTTTGCTAAAGAAAAGCTGAGTATAACAGGGTTTGGGCAATGTAGACTAAAAATATCTACTGTATTAATTGTAATATCAATAAAAAATGTTGGTCTTTTTTTGTCAGATCCTTCTAAATACAAATACTTTTCCTAAAATAAAACCTAGCTATTATTGAAATAGCTGCTTAAGCAGTCCAGCTGTCCAATTAAAATGAAGTAATAATTATATCAAATCATATTTTAAAATGCATTGATATTTATTATGTATTTCTTGGACTCAACAGCAGAAAAATAGCTTAAACAGACGTGCAACAATCCCAGCCACACTTTCTAGTGATGATGGTTGAAAAATATCCTTCTGGTGTATCATTATCACAGCAATGTCAATATTTATTACCTTAACCTTTCTACTTCACCAAAGTAGATAAAAAAAACAATAATTACCCATCCATGGAGTGTGTTCTTTCTCGGGGGGCAAAAACAGCCTTCATTCATTCATCTCTCTGTTTTTATGAGAATGTCAGTAGGCAAAAATTTTCATGTAACTACATTAAAAAAAACTAATAAAAGGTAATAAATCTTAAGGCTGTAACTCAGGTGAGCTTGGAAAAGGGGAAGTTGCAAAAGAAATAAACGTTTGGTGAGTCTGACCAGACTTGACGGTTTTAATGATGCCAGAGTCTTGTCGGATGAAACAGGCTCATGCATGCAACTCAGAACATTAGATGCATATAATAAAACACTTCTAAAGGTAATTAAAGCCCAGCCTTTCAAAGGGGGAGAAAGGAAAAATAAATAAGTACTCGGTCCTGCCTCCAGATATAGAATCCAAATGCTTAAACTACAGAAAGGGACTGGGAAAAAAAGACAAAGTTCAGCTCATTATTTAGAAAAAGAGGTAAAATATAGAGGTAAATATAGGAAAAAAAACAAAACAAAAATAATTACCAAAAGAAAGCATGGTTCCAATGACCTAGAGTAGCAACACTTATTTATTAACATTTCACAGAAAATTTAATGAAAATCATCAAATAAATAGATTTAACATCTCCAAACTACTTAAAATCCAGTGGAGCTCTATTTTTTAATGAACTCTTCATCGTAACAGTAACCTACTTTTTTGGTGTAAATAGCTGAATTACCTTCAGCTGTTTACCAGAGTCTAAAAATTAGACCAGATTCAGGTGTAACCAGGCCAACATCTAAACTAGTGGTTCTTAACCTGGGTTCGATCGAACCCCAGGGGTTCGGCGGAGGTAAAGACACACTGTGTAAAGTCGTGATGACGCGCCGCTTTGCCATCACTTGCTGCAGAGGATCACTTTACATTGCTGAGCCAATCAGAGCTGCGGAGGAGCACTGATTGAAGGAGCTCCACTCTCAGCATGGATTTGAACTTCAGCAAAACTTTTTTTTACTTAATTCTATAGCTTCTAAATCTGCTCCTTAGTCGCATCTTTTCGGGGTTAGTTCTGCCTCTAGTGGCGTGGGGGGTGGTAACACAACTAATATAATTACATAAGTAAATCAGAATACCGCAAAGTGTTTATTATTTATTATTAATTTTTCATTCTCTTAAGAATGTAGAGCTAATTAAATGATCTAAACAAGACCTTAAAGTGGTTCCAGTTTCTCTCGATGGCCAACCTGCTGAAACTGGGGCAAATTTTAAATACCTTGGGTCGTTCCTGGACAGTCAGCTCAACTTTGCTGAAAACACTGACTATATTTTGAAGAACTGTTCTCAGAGACTCTACCTTTTAAGAAGACTAGGTGATCTTGGGGTGACCCAAGATCTTGAATTTGGTGGGTAAAAAATTATATTTTATTTATCACTACAGAAGGGTTCAGTGAATGCACATATGAAACTGGTGGGTTCGGTACCTCAAAAAAGGTTAAGAACCACTGATCTAAACCATGCAGGACATCATCTGGACACCCGGATCTATATAATCCTTCAGTTTCCAGGTTAGCTTACAACCAGTTCTCATGCAACTGCAATCTGAAAATGCAATGAAGAGTTGCTCTGTTTTCTGTCTGTAGATCTTAATGTTAGGAATACAACCCTGGGTTCTTTGAAAAGCATGAAGCTGCAGAGTGATAAAAAGCTCCCTTCATTTTTGAGGAATCTTCTTCTTTGTGTCCTTTTATGTGAGGAGAGGCAAAATATCTTTGAGTAGCTCTCATTAGCTTTATTTATGATTCTCTGAGTTCAATTCAGGGTCATGGAAAACTGCAATTACTGCCTTTTTATAAGGGAGAATATTTATAATCTCTTTTATTAGGTAAACTGCAATACTTACATTCTGAATATGTACTTTAAGCTCTTGGCTGAAATTCAAAGATGTCAAATGGTAAAAGATTTCAAATGAACAATTTCCTCTTCAGAGGAGCCTTTACTAATTTACACATTACCAGTGAACCCGAATACGTGCCTGGCGTTCATATTTTTAGTTCATAAATGTCAGAGTGATATAACACTAGTTTATTATGTGTTAACTTAAAATTATTGCTTTGAAATGGAGAAAAAGTGATTATTCTAACACAAGGATGTGTTAACGAGGACAACCATGCCATCTTATAGGCCAGAAAATTAAATCTTATCTGCTTTATTTGTCACATGGGGCAAAAGTACTGTCCAGATTAATTTACTTTGTTTTGTTTTACTGTGCATTGATAAATTATTATCAAAGTCTGGGCTGTCCTATATTTTAGTACTTCTCTAATTAAAATGATATTTCTGTGGCTTTCTTACCTAGTTTAGATTCTCTCCCAATGATTTAATGAGCACAGTGCAATTACAATAGCTCAAGCAGTGACTAGAACTGTAAAAGAAGTTTGCTTTTCAAATACATTTATATGTACTTTAAATATTCATTTTAAACCGATAGGAATTGTAATGCATCATGGACGAGGCGCCTCATTAAAAGCACGTTTGGAAAGTTTTCCGATGTTTAGGGAAATAATAAAAAACTGAAGAAAACAACTTTAGTCCCTGTGCAGTTCATGTTAGATTTATTTTCATACAAAAACACAACATTACTATCAGAACGACACTGACAAGAAGGTAACATTTGCTCTTGAGAAAAACCATGACGGTCTTGTCAAAGTTTGCCAATTAAAAACATGAACCGATGAGCTGCAATATTTTTTATTTGAATTATTTAACTACATACGTCTCTCCAGGGAAAACCAACTTCTTAGCATGGAGGTGGATGTGTCATGGTTTGGTGATGCTTTGCTGCAGGAGGACCTGGCCAGCCTCACCACCAGACAAGCCACCTTAGTTTCTTCACAGTATTCCACTCCATAAGATCAGCAACATGTATATCTTAACATTTCCTTTGCAGGATCTGAATGTTTAATGGTGTGTCCTAATTTCTTTCACGACTGTGTGTATGCATGAGACAAAAATATGCTTTCTTCGTTATTAAGACGGCAAGATGACAGTTGAAGCACACTTCAGAAAGAGCTTTATGTGCCGCCGCAGCACAACTGAACTTTCTCTGCCAAACTTTATTTCAAGCCGTCAAACTGCCTCTCAAAATAAGTCACTTTAGCGGTGAATAAATCATTTAAAAAGTCAACTTTCTTCCCTTTTTCCTGAAGTGTGGTTGTCAAGTGTTTGATATTCCTCAGAATAAAGGTGATGGCTGGGCTTTAGGAAGACCTGCCACCTCTTCTCATTATCATTGAGATGACAGATAAATACTTGTACAGACAGCAGCCATTTCTCCTCTTTCCTTGTATCTTTTAATCTGTCTGCCGAGCTCCGCTGCTGCCATTCTCTCTCCGTCGCCGATTTCTCCTTTTATTTCTGTAATAATCAGATAGCTCAGACTGGCACGTGTCCCGCTAGGGATTATGGAGCATTCATTGTACCAGATATGCTATAGCTGAAGATCTTTAACTTCACACCACATCGTTTTATGAGGGTGTTTGCAACAGTTGCTGCTATTGTCTCTGTAACACCGTGTGAATATTGCTAATTTGAGTCTGGAAACTGAAAAATATGGAGGAATAGGTGAGATTTGTGGCTCATTTTGGGCTGGTTAAATCATAGCGTCAACAAACTAGACAAATGAGAAGATCAGTTGCTGAAGCACGCACACTTACGGGCAAATTAGGATCCCCACAAAACATGCATGTTTTTGTGTTGTGGATTACAGTATTCATAGAACAACACGAACTCAGATCAGAAAGGCTCTCGGCAAAACCTGAACCCAGGACCTTCCTGCTGCTAGGCAACTGACCACCATGCAGCTCACCATCCACTTATAAATTCATAAATTGTGAAGTTTTAAATGAAATGGTTACAGGAAACTTGTTTTAAATGATACATTTCCTGCTAAAATTCAGGATGCTAGCTCCCTCAAAGTTTGATGAAAAATGTGAAGACGTTTGCACTTGAATAATTTCCTTCATGTTCTACATCATAGTCCGTTCCACCCGTTGTTTGTAGACACCAAAATAAGAAAAGTGTGCCAGAAGGAGGAAAACAATGTTTGTGGATAAAGTAGAGGTCAATAACTTCTTAAAAAAAAAAAAAAAAAAAGAAACACTTTTTCTTTGGGCTAATTGACTTAATTAATGTTTTTTTTTTGTATTAAAATAAAAATAATAGATTCACAGCCCTTTTTTAGCAGCAATATTCACTAAGGGCTGTAAATAAACAATTTTGATTTTCTTTCAGTTTTTCCTTTTGCTGAAATCAATAAGGGCATTTAGATAATGCATGCTGAGTTAAGTAGAACAGCTAAGAAAATGAAATCATTCCCCTTTCTGTATGATCCATTCCACAATTTTACGACTTTGCATACTATCAAGAAATCAAACATGTTAACCAAAAATTATGAGTAAAAGGATGGGCTGTGCAGATGGGCTGCACAGTGGGCTGCAGTTGGTAGAGCTGTTGCCTTGCAGCAAGAAGGTTCTGGGTTTGATTCCCGGCCCCGGTATTTCTGCATGGAGTTTGCATGTTCTCCCGTGCATGCATGGGTTTTCTCCAGGTACTCCGGTTTCCTCTCACAGTCCAAAAACATGTCAGGTTAATCGGCCTCTCCAAATTGCCCCTAGGTGTGAGTGTGTGTGCATGGTTGTTTGTCTCTGTGTTGCCCTGTGACAGACTGGCGACCTGTCCAGGGTGTAGCCAGCTTCTCGCCCAGAACGATAGCTGGAGAGGCACCAGCAACCCTCCCGAACCCACTAAGGGACAAGGGTGTAAAGAAAATGGATGGATGGATGGATGGATACTCTGCAGATAAAAACACTACATAATATACTTAATTTGGATGTCAGTAGAACCTGTTGGCTCTGTGAATTTAATTTTTCAGTTTTATGTATATGATGCTGATTCACAACAAATGTAATTTTAATGCAATTTACAAAACAAATGATTAAATCTATTCGTATGAAGATGCATTTTACATTCTGTCCAATCAAAAAAAAAGAAAAAAAAAATCAACTACATGCGTTGTTGGCATTCACTGATTGGCAAAAAGATCCAATTGTAGAGATCAACATCTGGGGTTTGCCAATCATGGGTGGTCAAATAAAAAAAAGAGACAGATGTCATTAGCCAATCTCTCTGTGCATTTCTAATTATTTCAAAAAATTTTCCCATCTTCATTTTCCTTTAAAAGTCTTTTCATAATAGAGTAATTTATGCTTCATTTAAGTTCCTGCCTTAATTCTTTAATTCTGCAGAACATTTTTTATGTTATAAAATTTCAAAGAGCTTGTAAAAAAAAACAAAAAAACTTTCTGCTCCTCAACCTAAACTGATGATCACTGATCCTCACTCGCCTAACACGCTGCCGTTCTCACAGGGATGACGAACACGCTCTGATCATCCAGTACTGCCAGACGCTGGGCGGAGAGGGCTCCCCGTCCAGCCAGCCGCAGAGTCCTGCCCAGATACTACAGGCTGTGGAGAGGGAGGAGAGAGGCGAGCTGGAGCGGATCATCGCCCAACTGGAGGAGGAACAGAGGTGACTTTTAAGCACATCAAAAACAGGATGTTCTCATTTAAATTGATTTATCACGCCTGATTGTTCAGATTGAGGGAAAAAAAAATTCCGTCAAACTGTGCAAAAATCAAGTTTTGCAGATGCTGATATTTTACATGAAAATAAAAGTGAAGAGGCTTCATTTCCTTACACTGCGTTATTGTAGTCTGTTCACTGTTTGCTGCGTCGAGCAAAGGAGACTCCAGGTGCACACTTCCCGTAACTCCATTGGCGCTTGCACACAAAGTTTGATTTGTAAATTAAATGGACTTGGTAAGAACAATGACTGCAAAGTCTATTGTTGTGGAAATGCTTTTTTGCAGAGCCAGGAGCTCAACTGGAGTGATTTAACACTGATTACACACATACACCTTCTCTGTGGGAGAGCTGCGGGAGCTTTAGTGCCAGACTCATAAATGCCAACTTAAGTAAAGCACTGCAGCTTATGGTTCTCCACTGAGAAGGAAGGAAGGAAAGGAAGGATGGAGGTGAGAGATTTGGCGTGGCAGGTCCTTTTGCGTTACATCAGTAGGAATTAACTGAGGTAGCAGAAAGCAGAAGTAAACGTTAATGAAGGACTTTTGTGCCTCATCCCACTGTGACGGTTCAAACCAAGGCTGCCGAGCTTTTTATTTAATCTGTAATATTTATGAGTTAATGAAGACTAACAAGAATGGCGGGTGGTAATCTTGATTAGCCGATGAGAGTTATTCAGCCGTCCAGGTGTTCGTCATGGATTTATTCTAGCATTTTGCTTCCCCTCCAACTATCTCAGGGCCCTGCAGAGGGAGTACGAACAGCTAAGAGAACAGCATGGCCAACGAGGCGCCCCAGCTGCAACGCCCTGGGAGTCGGAGGGCCAGTCCGCTCTTCCTGACGAGGCTGATCTTCTGGCTGAAGCCAAGCTGCTGCGACAACACAAAGGCCGGCTGGAGGCGCGCATGCACATCCTGGAGGAACACAACAAGCAGCTGGAGTCGCAGCTCCACCGCCTGCGACAGCTACTGCACCAGGTTACTGAAGTCTTTCAACTCCTTTGAAAGATTTATCACCAAAATTCAAAAAGTAACATGTCAGGAGAAAAGCTACGTGTGACATTTGTATTCTCCTGACTTGCTCAAAATGCTTGAATCTGTGTATTCACAAACATATGGTGTATTATTTAGCTTCACAAGTATTGTGGGGGTTTTTTACATTCCTCCCAGAAATGTACTATTTGAGAACAATGCACTGCATTTATTTTTTCACTACATTTTAGTCACTTACTGACTGAGTGACATTTTGCTGCAAGAACAAGAATGGACTGCAGATGAATGGAGCAAATGTGTCGCCTCTGGTTAGTTATCTGTCTGGAAAATGATTTATCTGGACAAGAAAAAGTGAGAACTATTACTGTGAAGCATCAATGCAAATGTGAGGTTTCTACAAAATCCACAAAAACTTAAATATAAATCTCCTCTAAAAGAATCTTATTTCATCTGACAAAGCAAATTTTGTTGAAGATCACAGACTTCTCCTGTATAAAGAGTAGGCAAAAGTAAAACTGAGGTGTCATAAATAACATTCAAACTTTAATGCTTTTAAGAACTTAATTTAATCTGTGATCATCTTTCAAAAGCAGGTACTATCCAGTTAAGATTTATCTGCTCTTTAAATTTAAATATTACTAATTTCTCCAGAGAAATTCTTATTTTTGCTCCTATGAAGTCTCCTTTAACTCCACTCCTACATAACTATAATTAAAAGGTTATTTTCCCCTGTTAGCTGTATTTGCTATTAATTCATTAGGCTTTTTGGTGAGGAGCAGCAGGACAGTAATCACTGTTTAGAATCTCACAAACACCAGCAGATAGGAGCTTCTCAGAACAGCTCATTAATTTATTAGAGGAAGCAAAAAAAAAATTCAATAAAACAGTAGCATCTAATAATTTAATAATCCAAACTTGCCGTTGGTTTTCCACTTCCTTGCGACGTCTTTTTATTCTTGACCTGTTGTTTATAAAAACGAACAATAAGCTGATACATTAGATCTAAATCATATCGCCGCCTTCCTGCCTCCACCATTGATTCCCCCACCTTTCCATCAATACCCTACAGATTTGTTTTGGGTCTGCTGACCTAATGGCTCATGGAGGTTAGATTGGTTGTGCAAAGCAAAAAAATGGGCAGTGCTGCAGCTAACAGAAAAAACAAAACAAAAAAAACAATCCCAACTGAGAAAACAAGCGGCTAAATCGACTTCCTGATTGGTGCAAAGCCAGAAACAGGGTGGCACTAATGGTGGCACTATATGTTAAGGTGCAGGTCACTCAATCAGGTCCACGATCTCTGAGGAATGTTCCTTATTAGGGATTAAGGCAGTTCTAAAAGTCTATGTGGATCCCATACTAGCAAGCTGTACCTAATAAAGTGTCCAGTGAATGTGAAGCATAATTCATAGCAAGTCCTATTTCAAGGCACTTCCAATTGATATTCTGTTACATGGATTCCTATAAATTCAAAATTATATTGGTCCAGCTCATTCCAGTATAATCCAGCCACTCCATCATGTTCAGATCCAATTACATGGAGTTCACTTCAATCCTAATTTTAATTTGCTGCAGTCAAATTCATTTCTCAGGATCATATATCGCCAAATTGATTGAAAGGTTAACTAGAGAAGTCCAGACGATTGCATTGAGTCTTTGACCAGTTACAACAATGAACGTAAAAGATCACTTACATATGACTGAAATGCGGGTGAATCAATTTTGTTACAGAAACTGAATCAAAAGGATTTTCACTTTAATGGCGTCTTGAAATCTCCGAGCAGTTTCTGTATCAATCGATGACTTTTACTCTAAAATGTTCTGTGAATATGAATTGAGAGTATTTTTGCTGAGCGAAGGAGCAAAATTGACCCTTTTAAAGCATCAAAGTCTAGAATAAACTACTCTTAAACTTCACTAGGTAATATTAGCCGAGTGAAAATTAAACACTGATAATATCGAACATAATTTGTTACTCCAGGCCCTCAATAGATAAAAAAAAAAAAAAACATTACCAGTTTTAATCATCCACATTATTTCTTTTTCCCAACTGATTTGTAAGTTTTGTCACAAAAGCCAAAGATTTATTTACATTAAAACCATCTTGACTGTCATTGTCATGGCAACCACATTTCTTATGCACACCATGCCACCCTGCCGCTGTTGTTTAGCTTGCATAGGCAGCTTCTTACACTTTTTATGTGTGTGTCACGACTCCGTTGTAAATAAGTACAAGCAATAAAAACCAAAACAGTTCAAGTGAAGTAGATCAAACACTAGACAAAATCTGGCTTCGCTGCAAGAATTTTTCTGAAGGCTTGTTTGAATTTTTCAGCAGATTCTGAAGCGAAGCGATATCGACTCTGTCTCTGAAAGACAAATACAAACATAATGCAGCATGCACAGGTACCAGTGTAAACATATTGCATCCATCGTTTCACTACATATAAACCGGTATTGTTTGAAATTTGAGTCTCTGGAGACCTAGCAAGGTGTCGGTGTGTCATTGCTGAAATTTGATGCCAAGCTCAAGGGTGAATTTTGAAAAAGCCCGCCCGATTACGCGCATTAAATTTACACCCCCTTAGGACCGACCCAACCTCTGACCTCAGCTATTTTAAGACAAGCCTTAAGATAACAGTTGGACTCTGTGGCTGTTTCCAGGGCTGTCTGCTTCGCTCACCACGCTTAGGCGACAGCAAATAAAGAAGATGATGGTTATTAGAGATGAGGAAGGGAGTAAAAGTTTCTCTAGTTTCAGGCAGAAACCCCAAAGAAAATGTGAGTTTCTGATCTTTATAGGGGGAATGCTGTGCTTCAATCTTGGAAAAATTACTTTTTTAAAATTGATTTATCACCACCGATCCTTATCAGTGATGGCATAAATTATTAGCTATAATTTCACCATAGCTAATGGTGAAATTCTTCTATTAAAGGTGATTTTGTGAGTCTCCTACTGTAATCGCCCTGTTTAAAAAAAAGCAATTAAAAGTCAGCACAGTCTGTCTGATTGCGACAGGTTATCTGTGTTTACTGTCTGAGCTACTTTGTGCGCTTGGAGCAACAAATGTAACAACATTAATGGAGACTCATTAAACTTTTATGCTGTTTCTTTCAATGTGGGCACAATAACATTTGCTATATCTTTTGGCAGAGTTTCATAACTTTCATTTCAATCATTTATATTGGATTTTAGGAATTTGTCTGTCGCCCGCGAGGGGGGAAAAAAAAACCCAAAATCCTTTGAGGTCCTTGAATGAGTCACGCTGGAGCTTTTATTCTCAGTGGGAAACTTTTTAGCGGGGACTTTGAGAAATGTTTACGTAATTCAAAAGTCCTATAACGGCCTCATTGTGCCCTCCCACATGCTTACTCTTGCTCTCGCGTTTGCTGAGCAGGTTGTGTTTTGTTTAGATATCTGAATCTTTTTTTCCTTTTTCCTCCTCCTCTATCAGCCGGAGGCGGACTCGAGAGTAAACGGAGCATCATCCCCCACTGTGCAAGATAGAGGACCACTTATGGAAAACTCGGGTGAGACAGCTCAGCCTTGATGTATTGCATTTAAAACACAAACCACACACACACAGACAAATCTGAGCGTCTGTCTTAAATATGAGAATCTACCCCTGAAAATCGAACAGTCACTCGTAGCTCCGAAAGACTAGGTAGTGAAGTGTATCCTGTTGCTGTAAACACACCTCTTTGTGCCTGTGTGTGTCCAGAAGAGCTGCTTGCCCCCCACAACAGCAGCTCTGACCTGGCAGATGTAATGGAGCAGATTAACAACTCCTTTCCTGCATGCAGTCGTAAGTTTCCCAGTCCTCCTTCACCTCCCCCCACCCCACCAGCATCCGCATGTTTGTGTTTTGCCACGAGGAGTCAAAAGTCACCGTCTTTTTTTTTGTTTTTTTTTGTTGGACAGCTCCCTTTGTTTTTTTATTATTATTATTATTATTATTATTATTATTATTATTATGGCCGACTCCAATTAGCCATTCTCTAAAAACAAGTCAGCATATACTTAGTTGCTTCATGATTTATCTGGGTTTTTTTTTTTATATATATAACTCTCAATTACTGGTATGTTGTTTGACTAGTACAACGTTTACTAGTGTTTTCATAAATGATTAAATGTGTCCCGTAAATATTGGGAACGGCAAATCTTTTTTTTACGACATGATTGGATTTTCTGGATCTTATGGATTAGCTCATTCCCGCCTTTGAAATGCTGCAGGCCAAACACACTGCGGTTATATCGGCTCGAGCTCTTCACAGATTATCTGTCAGGCTGTTGCAGCTCTCAGCACGCATTCATGTTCAAACGTTGAACATGAAACGGCGCTCAGGACTCCCATCTTTTAAGAAAAGTTAAAGTTATACCAGGGGTCCATGGCTTTGCTCTGCTATGAGTCGGCTACCTGTAGAAAAATCCAACAGCATTTGATTTTGAGGCATTTATTCCTCTTTTTTTTTTTCCCCCCCCCCAAATAGACATAATCTACTGACCTAACATGTTATTGTCAAATTTTATCCACTATCACTGTAACATGAGAGCAAAATCTAACTAACCACTGAACAGACATGGGTTTTAAACTCCCACAGTCCTGATTTGGTGTGAATTTCTTATCGTCACATATCCTCAGAGAATAACTGCAAGATCTGGAGTCTATTTTACCATTAGTGAGATCTAAAATTAAACTCGTGTCCAGTTTTTGCTTTTAGAAAGTGTAATCCACAGTTGAAATGCAACTATTTGAGAGAAGTTTTAAGATTTTGAAAAGAAATGCTCCAGGGTTTGAGTGCGATTGCTGATGCACAACTGAACTTTTACCCTCTGTGGCTTTTCTGAGTGAGAGTTGGGAGGAGGATTTAGTTTAAAGTACCACACTCAGCTTTTTTGGTTCACTGTTGGCCAGAGCTGTGGTATTGTTGCAGCACTCGACCTTTGACCTATCGAGCTTCACTTCCCGATCTGGAGAAGATTCACTGCTCAATCCGTGATTAGTGTGACAAATTTGACCAGATTTACAGATGTTTTCTCAACACTCACTGAGTTTGTTTTTATCTAGATAAACGTGTTAGTTATTTTCCATATAATATTGATTATATAGCCAAACATACCAAAACTCTGCTATAAAGAGCAGAAATCTGTAAAAATGTTTTTTCACACAATCCTCCTGACTTGTTAGCATTTTCTATCCACTCCTCTCCACTGTGATGGTTCCTTCACTCACTCATTGCATCATAAACTCACTATCATCTGCCTGCATGCATGTTGTCAACTTTGATGTTTAAGTAGGCTGTGTTATGCTCCTTTTGAACGAATAGGCTGAAAAATAATCTTTTTGATGATATTCTGATTTATTATTCTGTACCCTAGTGATATAAAACCTTACGACCTTTAATTTCAAAGTGCATCTCTTGTCATCACTTAAGTACTTGGTGGGCTGTAATAAAGTCAAACCCTTGTTGCCCGATTTGAAACAATATTCACTTTTGTGGACGTTAATCAGAGCGATTATAAAAAAAATGCTCAAATATTGAATCGAAGCTCGCCACATTTAGATTGCATTCAGTTTTCGGAGCTGGAACCGAGATGAGGGCATTAGTTAAAAATCCATTCTAATCTCGCATGCGCTCCAGCGATATTAGGCTTCGGTTCCTGCTCCGCTCTGAGGCAGCTGGGGGAATGAGCTGGATGTGTGCATCAGAATGAGGAAGGCACCCGCGGGCTGATGATTTACCGCTAGACGAATGCAAACAGATGAACTGATGATTCTCAAAGCGTTAAACTGCTGTTTTGTTTTCTCTCCCGCAGCCTCAAGCCTCTCCTCAAGACCACAGGTGAGATGGTTTTCCTCCATCCCAACGCCAGAGCTGTAAATGAATCTGCATACCATTAGCAGCTTGCGCTTGGGTTTTTGTCCTATTGTCTGGTTTGTGTTTTAGTAATTAGTTAAGACGGGTGAAGGTGGAAAGGAGCACATTTTAGAAGTGATTACAGGTGCTGCCACTAAAGCCTTGCCCTCCTCAAAGCCTTCACTTCCTTGCATATCAGAAGGTTTGGGAGAAAAAGCCGACTAATGGATCTCTGGGGAGTTCCATTAGTCGGCCCCCTCATCCTTCCCGGTTCGAGGCCGGGGCGCGTTTTAAGACAGAAGCACAGTGAAAGCTTTTGCCACTGACCTCTTCCCACTGTAATTATTCACCCCTTGTCTTGAACTCTGCAGCATCCCAACTTTCTGACAGTTTCTTTTTAAGTTCTAATAAAGGTCCTACTGACAAATCAACCAAATAGCAGATCTAATTCATTCTGTCGCTCAGATTGCACCAGTAACTCATTCAGTTTTCAAAATTGTTCTTTTTCTTTTCTTTTTCTTTTTTTTTTTGCTTGGCCTGTTGAACAGGCTCAGGTAATTCAGATTTTTTTTTTTTTCTGCTGCTTGACAGAATGCACCATGCACTCAGCAACAGAGAGCCACATGCATGTGCATTAAAAGTGAGAGTACATTTCACTGTGACTCATAAACTCCCACCAGTCCCAATTTATAATGGGACAAAAACAAACCAGCACCATCTGTGGTTTTCCACTGGTGTCAGAAACAACAGAAGGTAAAGCCATTTGATGAATATCTTATTACACCTGCATCGTGATTATTATTTTTTTCCTACTTCAACACAGATTAAATATCCATTACAAAAGATATAAGAGAAAAGCACAAATATGGTCCTACTATTTGGCTTGATTGAATATCCCTATGCAGATGATGGTCAGATTCTACAGTTTGAATCTGATATTTACTCTCTCTTATTCCAAGTGCGTTAACAAGACACACTTTTAGATAGTTGAAAGCACCGAAATGGCCGATTGAAAAAGAGATTAAGAGCGGATTAATCGAAGCGATGAATACATGAATCACATTATTTTCTAATATAGTCCAACCCCATCTTTCATTTGATCTGTGTTGGACAACTAGAACTTAGACATTGTGCCTGGATATTTTCATATACTGGTTGGAAATCTGTGACATTTTGACCTCCTTACACACAAGATACTGTAGATACAGAATACGCATGGCCTTATCCATCCAACACCAGGTTAGTGGTCTGGTGTTTTATATTCATCACAGTTCAGCTTCATTGGTTAGTCTTACTGATATGACACCCACGCACCATGAATTTTTCATGTTCACACTTTTGTTAAACCTTATTCTTTTTGTCCTTGGACAGTTTCTTATGCAGTCTGTTGGCTTGTGCACAAACCAGTCATTTACAGGTTAAAGTCCAATTTCTAAGCTGGCAGTTGTGGTTTCACACACGCCCACCACCTCCACCGTACTGCGTTTCTAGTGGACGGTAACCGGATTTAGCCACTTACGTCCATTTTCCAGCTCTCAAACTTAGATTGCTGTCTTCCCCGACTATAATGTTCGGATGTGGGGAAACGTAGCAGTGCTCTCAGATTAACAAAAAACACCTTTTAGTTGGTTTACTCGTCTTCAGATGAACTCTGAAGACGAGCAAAGTTCAGTGTTGTAACGAGATCTGCTTCTCTCTCTCTCTTTTTTTTTTTTTTTTTTTCAAAATGATATATTAATGTTTTCTGTTTGTGTTTTTCAGGCCATGTGAAGACTAGCATCATTCCCAAACAAAAACAATTCCCTGCCCCAAAATCCCAAAGACGCACAGGAGCAGACAGCCGAACTAGTTTTACCATCTCGTCTTGTACTATGCAACTGTAGATTGTACCCGAACTTGATTGAACTCGTGTCAGTTTTATTTCTTTCTTTAGATTTCCAGATGTACTGTATAGGAAAAAATATGGTTTCTTACAAAAGATTGGTTTGGGATTTTGTGATCGGATTTTGCCTTCACTGGGAAATCAAACTGTTACATTTTGTGTCATTCCACTGCTGTGTAACATTTAGCTCCTTTGTATTTGTCACGAAAGTAGCATTTAAGGGGGCGGGAACGATTAAAGAAGACACTCGGTGGCTGACAGGATAATTTAGAAATTGTAAAGTCACTTTTAAAATCTTCCTGTAGCATGTTTGATGTCAAGTTCCCCTTTAAAAGTGTTAAAATGCCGGCAGACTTTGTCTCAACTCTACCCTTTCTGTGCCTATAAGAGTTTGTCATTCCAAGTGTGGAGCTGCTCTTGAATTATTCTGGGACTGTGCATAAAAAGATGGACAGAAAATATAGATTTTAATCTTGGTTTGTAAGAGGCCCGTCACCATTATGTAGAATAGTCTTTTGTTTTGGAGATATATATGTTAATAAATCAGAGTAAAGCCATGACTGCCTTGCTACCTCAGACTCGTAGACACAGTTTTGTTTTTGTGGTTGTTGAAAGCAGTTGTGATCACTTTTGAACATGGACAACCTGGTTTAGCGTTCTAAGCTTTTAGCTTTACTGTATTGGTGTACACTGCGATGAGGAGTAACCAAGTTTTAAATAATAATAATTAAAAAAAAAAAAGGAAACTGTGGGTGTGTGGCCCTCAGAAGCTCTAGTCCCCATGATGAGCATCATCCCTTCATCTGTTGTTGGGTTTTTCCTCACTGCGTCATGTCGTCGTGATCTATGCCGTTCTGTAAAACTTGTGAGACTGACCAACACTACTATAACCGCCTCCAGCTGTCAACTGGTGTTAGTGATGATTTTTAACGATTATAATCACGATGAATCTTATCATGGCAGAACTGTGTCGCTTCTCCTGAGGTATGTAAAATAGATCGACCACACTACATGTAATATGGCTACATTGTTTTATTCTAAATAAAATTTTTATAATAAACACCCTCTTCTGTGCAGTTTTTTTTGCTTGTTTTTCTCCTCCATTTTCTGTTAGCTGCCTGATCGTTGATTAATATTGTAAAACAAACAAAACAAGCTTTGCTGATAAATTTGGTTTTGGGGATATTTGTCTCATTATTGGCGTCTTCGCAGAAGACATCCAGCTGGAGTCATTAGTATTTATCAAGGGAATTGACCACGCCGGGGAGAGGGGTCCATCATTATTACATGTTTGCAGAGAGCCTGCCGAGCTGCACCTGAGAAAATGAATCATTCAGAATGAGTGATGAAAGAATAATTAGCCTTTTCACCTGGTACCATTTGAGTCGGTCTGGCTGTGGATCAGAGGTTATTTCGGCTGTCCTTCCCCATCCACCGCTCACTCTTCAGTGTTTGTCAGCAAGTCGCTTCCTCCAAGCTTGCAGCGCTGCTGGATCGGGCGGTGGGATTTCCTACGTAGTTAGGAAATGTGCGGGTATTTTCCAGCAGCGAGTATGAAGAGTTCAGAAAAATGCTGGTTTTCCAGACTTTATTGCCAGTGTCTGAATGATTCTTCAATCTATCAATATTCCTCTGGAAATATTGCCATATATTTATTTGGTATTTGGTTTTCTACTATTTTCTTTGCACCTTCTGCATCTCAGTTCTGTTTTTAGGAAGCATAGAATTGAAGAGACTTGATTTTTGTCCCTGGTTTTACTAGTAGGTGGGTATTGTCTTTAATCAGAATGAGATTGAATTTTTTTTAATTTTAGTTTCTATATCTATTGTTATACATGTATTTATTTTACTAATGTTATGAGTATTTAGTCATTCAATACTTTGGTTAGTGCTTGTTCTTATAGTGGCTTTTACAGGTTAAAGCCTTATTGTTGTAGAAACATATACTCCACAGAGATTTTTTTTTTTTTGCATTTGTGCTTTCAAAGGTTTGCTGATACAGAAGTCAGGGAATGCAGGCCTGGAAAGTACCATTTTGACATGAAGAATGCGTAGAAACAAAGCAAATTATGAAAACGGATATTGTGTTAATCAAAAATCTAAGAAGTTTAGAGCATGTTAAGCTCTTATAATAGTTTTACTTGTAAGGCGCTGACCAGCCATTAGCTGAAGTTTAGCAGAACAATTCTTTTTTTTGTTTATTTTTTTATTCCCCAAACCAATGTAGAGAGCTTTCTGCAACAGGTAGTATGCTGACTACAGTTAACTCCACAGAGCCCCGCATAGAAATATCCTCTCTAAAATCCAATACAGACTTGTGCTCCACCTTTTTTTTTTTTAATTTTTGCACGTTTCCTTTTCGCCTCCAGTCTGCTTAGGTGTGGTGCCTCCCGCCTACAGCTGTAAATCAAAATCTGACCTTGCCTCCTGTATTGCACTGTAAAATCAGACTCTGTAAGCAATCTGTCAGACCAAATAACACCTCCATGGGAAACTTTCTGCAAGGTAAACGGCTGCAATTATTACACTGTGTCAAATTCAAATAGGCTTCGACCTTGTCTAACTGCTTGTTCCTTGGTGTAGCGTTTTGTGTCTTTCAGGTTATACAACCCCATCATATCTATTCCTCAGAAGACGCAGTTACTTCTGCTATATCAATGAATTCCCGCTGCATCTCCCCCCCCCCCCCATATCCATTTGGGTGAGAAAAGTAATAAAAGTATTTCATATTCCTTTAGTGTCCTAGTTTCCACTATGGTCCAATAATTCGATAACGTGTTTTAATAATTCAGAAGTAGCCATGTGGTAATGCACCCTAATTGGATCTGGGGGAACTGCACGTACCCTGACTCCGTACAGACAAAGTGCTCACATCCTCAGGTCTCCCTGAGGTGCTTTAATTACTCTCTCTTCCAGCTCTGTGGGTACGCTGCAAAAATCTACTTGTATGCAGAGCAAAAAAATAAGTTTGAAAGTTGCAAAGCAAGAGTACGCAAGGGAGGGCAGGTATTTATCTCCCTGTCAGATGATATATTAATTAGAGCTGTACTCGTATATTAATATTAATGAGAAGATAACACGGAGTCAGAACTAGATGATTCTCTGCCTCAGCTTGTTAGGCTCACGTAGCACTTAGGACCAGATTGCATTAGAAAGGTGAACACAATACTTTAATCCAGCTCATCTCTAATTCTGTGAACTCGCACTCAAGTTCAAGTGAACGTCTTGCGTCTTTGCTCCGGTTGATACAGTCGAGGGTTAATAAAGGAAAAATTACAACGACAAGGGAACGGCTAACCTTATCTCGTAGGAAACCCAGACGTGTGTCCTTGTAGTCGAGGATCCTTGAATCGCCATTTGCATCCATCCATCCATTCATATCCATCCATCCATCCATCCATCCATCCATCCATCCATCCATTCTCGAAAACCTGTTCGGTTCTTCTCAGGGTCACCAGGGAGCCGTTTCCATCAATCACAGGCAGGAGGCGGGTCGCATCCTGAAGGTCAGCGGTCCTTCACAGGCCCACACAAAGAAGCAATGCGTTCATACACACAGCCACGGAGTTTTCATTTATCCATGATTTTTGTTTTTTTTGTACTGGGATATAAACATACTTTTTAAAAGCGAATCCTAGACTCTCTATGAAAAGAAAAAGACAAGAGAAGACGGCAATGAATGTGTGGTAATCTTCATAAGTTAAAAATTTTAAAAAAAAGTGCTCATCTAACGTTGAACTTATCTGCATGAGATGATGAAGAACACAAATAGTGCAAACTCAGAAACTAACTTCAGTATCTTCTACACACATCTCTGTGTGGTACAGCAGTATTTTCCGAAACATTTCTCTCTGTTCCCCCGAGCCAAGCTGCTGTGGACCTGCAGCTATATCACCCATACCACCATTTATGGTGCCAACGATAATGGTTTAAAAAACAAAAAACTAATCGCCAAGGCTCATTGTTCGCGCCTCTGTAACAACCTCTTTTACGGCTTTTGTGCACATCTTTACGAAGTCCAATTACTGTGGACTGCTCTTTAAGTGTGCTTTGAGATTTAAAGATGCTGAAAAAGTTTTTAAAACTCTTCTCTATGAGACTTGGTCTGTACAAATAATAATAATAAAAAACACCTCTGGAGTTTGGCCGGGCGCCCTCAGCCGTCCACCAATCAACAAAGCCATTTTGCTGGAATGAACGGTGCTGTTGCTGGTGGAGGAAGCTTACATTTTCATCCTCTCCACTCCGTATCCCTGTTTCTCATTCACACAGCAGCTCTGGCTGGCATGCAGATCCGCTCGACAGCTGTCTTCTTTGATCAGACGCTTGGCAGGCGGCGACAGACCTGGTGCTGACGGTGTGGATGTCTGTGCGCCCCTGGCACAAGGCAGGGATCCGTGGCAGATGTTAAGGCGGGACAGAGCTCTGTGGGATCTGTGGGAGATGCGTTACAGGCCTGACCCACCCCCCACACCTCGGGGAGTAAAATCCAGGCAGCATATATGGCCACAGATACAGATAATGAATATTAATCTTACGTCAGCAGCTGAATATCTGTTATGCTGACGCTGAGGTTCTTCATGTAAATGCTCCTCCAGCTTTTGCGAACTTGAGATCAGCTCATCTCCTAATGAATCTCCCAGCTTTAACAGTTCCTTTGCTGCGCTTATCTGCTGAAGTTGAACGTCCCCAGTGCGCTGCAGATATGCTGAGTGCACATGGCCTGCTAGCGCTGGCTGCACATTAGGTCTCCCTTTGACAATTAACGTTAAGTAGCTAACTGGATGCACGTTGGGACGCATTTTTTTTTTTTTTTGGAATATTTTTGGCTTACGTACTGAATCATCAGTTTCCCTTTGTGGACTTGAGAAAAGGGGAAAGAGAATAGATCAATATTTTTAAACTTCCAGAGGTAAAGAGATGTGGGAAAAAGTACCTGCCTTCTAACAGACTTCTTTCTTTTTTGTTTTATTTTGTTGTCAGATAAGTCAAACATTGGTTTTCTATATCTTTTCCTTCTTGATAAATTAAAAATATCATTGGAAAACCGCAATTTTTATTTTTTCAGGTTACCTTTGATTTTCTTTGTGAACAACATCCACAGAGAATGAAGGGCTGTAGCCATCACCAGGTGTTTTCATAGATCGTTTGCTCACTTATTTGCAATTTTTTTTATATCATACTGTATATAGTATAATATTCCTTCTCCCTTTAGGACATTTTATGTTGACATGACTTTTTTTGTTTGTTGTTTGGCTATTTATTCTGTTTTACTTTGTTCTGTTTATGTATTTATTACTTGTTTGTTTCTCTTTTTTTCTCTTTTTTTGCATTTCTGAAATATATGAATACATAATAAAGATCTCTCACCTTTAAGGATGACAAGAAAGCAAAAATGGAAGAAACCTGTGGGGGACAAATACTTTAGCTGTATCTGCGATGCTGTAATGTTTTTCTATCCTCCCAGAATATTTTTCTCTCTCTAAAGTTTGTTTCTGCTCATTTTTATTTTGAATTATTCCATCAGCATGACACCTCGGTTTATATATCCGCACCAATAGCAACAACTCCAGGTTGTGTTCTCAAAAGTTTTGCTATTTTATGTTTGTTTGTTTTTTTCCTGTCCAGAAATCAAATTTATGCCGAAATCCTTCCATGACTACCTAATGTCCCAGCTCCTTTTATGTGGCGACTCATTCATGAAGTGCTGTCTAAGCCGGGGACTAATGAGGCAAGACTGATCTAAACTGGTCGGCCTAAAATGGGAGGTGTAGATGGGATTAGTCAGTGTATCGGCATCATTTTTTTTGTTTCTTACAGCATGAGCCATTAGCTCCCTGCTGGTCTTTGACTTCTTTTTGCTTATGGCTATAAGAGCCGTGCTGCAACCGCACCAGTAGAAAGCCAATTATACCAGCAATAAACAAAGTAAACCAGAGGCAGAATGGATGTTTGTTCTGGACATGCAAAAGGTTTCCATCAGATTTAGGACATTTTTGAACAGGGGGTTTTGCTTTCTATGAAGAAAAGCACTGACAATGCACATGCTATGTGTTTGAGTTGAACAGCTGGGACAGCTGGGACAAATTCTCCCTGATGGCTTTTTTGTTTCCAGTCCACTCTTATGCTAATCAGGCCTCTGTGGCTGACAGGTAGGGCTTGATGTTTTTCCACTGCGTAGCTGTTGCTCAGATTGTGAAAGAGAAACAAACTAAAATATTTAAAACTTGCTGGTGGTGAGCCCATCGTCACATCACCAACATGTTGATGAGAATACAATTAACCACGAGCAAAGCAATTATAGCTGATATTATCAGCACAGGAAGTAGGGAGCTGCTGGAGCTGGGAGCCGTGCTGGGCAGAAACTTTTTTTCATGAGCAGAGATGCTAGTGGGAATATTATTAGCGACAGTGTTCAAGAAGAAGAGGACGCATACAAAAAAAAAAAAAAAAATGGCAGCTGAAAATGAATCTCCACTCGTTCCTGTTTATGTGCAAGTGGATGTTAGTGCAGTAGCACAGCCAGCTCAAACAAGAAGGTAGAAAAACTGCATAAAAATTATGTTAGTGTTTTGTACTTCTGCTCTCATAAACACGGCTTTATTTAAAATGCGTTTTTGGGACACAAATATTTCAAAATGCATGACGGATGGCAGATTCAATTGTATTCATCTGTAGATTCATATTTGAGTTTTTCCATTCATGAGCAATAAAAGTCATGCTTTTACATGACTTTTAGGTTTAGTGAGGGTAATCACAAAAGCATGGAAGAAAATATTGACGCCAGGCAACATAATATGCTGACAGATGGCACCTTGATTCCACTAAACCTCGTATAAAGTTATCTCATGCAAGGATAGGTGCTCTGAATAATAATAACAGAACAAAACCCTAATTGCAACTTTCATTTGGGTCTTTAAACAGCAGGAAAAGAAAAAGGATGTCCATGTTTTATCACTGATGTAAATGTTAATCTCTAAAAGTCTAATAGAGCTAAGACTCCTTTACTGAAGAAATCTGTCTTTGTTACTGTCAGCCTGCAGTTTTCACTTTCAAATTTATTCCTTTAATTATTTAAAAACAGTTTTAGAGGTGGAGGGGGTTTGGAGAGAGGGCGGGGAGGGCATATTTCTTCTGACAAATGACGATCAAAACTCAGCCCACATACGGGCCTTTAAAGAGCGCGTCAGATTCTGCAGACAGGCTGATGTGAGTAGAGGGAGTTGCCAAGTGTCAGACGAGCTGATAACAACTCCAGGATCCCCAAAAGGTGTCGGGGAATAATTTTGTAAAGGGGGCTGACATGCTCTGAAGAGAACAAGGGAATCTAGCAATTATCCTACAATGTGGGAACGCCAAATTGTCAAGATGACAGCCGGTTGGAGCCACTTCTGATTCAGCCCGTCTAAATCTGAATGTGTAATTAGTTTATAAGTGAATTCCTAGCCTTTTCCAATTCAGGATGTCTACAAATAGTCTGTGAGGAACTTTGTGCAAATGAGGCGGAGTGAAATTTGGAAAAGGATTTCAGTCATCTCTCTCTCTGAGTAAACTCACTAATCTATTTTCAAAATGTCTTGATTCCAAAGTGCTGATTCTCTTGATTTTCTGAATGGCCTCCACTTGTTTACTTTTTTCTCTTTGTTCCTGCATGTGAATTACTTTCTCCCTTTTCCAAGGCAACTTTTATTTCACGTGTCAACCTACAAAGGCCCAGGTGACCACACCTGCTCCAACACCATTACCTCAAATGGCCAAACTCTTCCCTCGTCACGTCTCCGGGTTCGGCCAGAGCTTGTTAGCATGTATCCGTCCATTTGATTCAGGTGTGTTGAGCCGAGGAATCGCATAAAACAGGGAGGCCAATTTAAGGCTCGGTGTCCTGCGTGTTTTAGATGTTTCCCTGGTTCAAATCACCTTCATTAGTTGGCTCCTGTAGAACCTGCCATTTTAATCACCCGTGTCGGATAAAGGACGCGGCTAAAACACGCGAGACAGACTGACATTGGCCACCAGAAAAACAAGCTCATTGAGGAAATAACTAATATTTTTGTGTATCAGCTATCATGCTTGGAGTTCTGTGGTTTACAACTTGAGATAAAACCAGCACACATATTTCAACCTGGTCATTAAAAATCAATTTGTAAGCTGGCTGGTATTGTGTAAACTGGCAGAAAGCCAGTTTGTAGGAATAATTCATCATAACATTGACCTCTGAGAGGGCAGAGGCGCTCTGGTGCTAACGTTAGCCACGGCTAGCTGGTGTCAAGTTGTTTCTCACAAACCTGCATCCACTAAAATGATTTTTGCTCTTCCTTTTAGATGTCGACTCGTCTGAATTGTGCCGTTGGGAACATGTCGTTTTATACATCCTGGATGTACTGTGGTGCATATTTGTTGGAAGTGTTTACAGTTTTAAATAGTACAGAGAACACATCTGCATAGTCTGCTAACTTCAGTCTGTGTGGATTTCTCCCAGCTCTTTTAGGAAGGAATATTTAGCATCTGGTTATTAGAAAGCAAACTGCAAATTTATTTTCTTGACAGAGCAATTCCAGTTGTTTTCAAAACGTATTGCACTCATTGAACCTTCTCAGTTTTTAATTGTCGTTTTATGTAAATGACTAACACAATAACCAACAAACAAACAAACAAATGATTATGAATGTAAGGAAAACAATGCAAGATTTTCAAAAGTGTGACTTATATTCAGCTCTTGTGCTTTAATCTGGATTACTATGTTTAGTTATTTTAAAATCACAATAACAACTGAATTTATATTAAGATTATTATCTTTTTTTTTAAATCCCACAAAAATGAACAATTATAAACAATTCTTGGACACTATTTGTGTAAAAATGCTCTTTATTAACTTATTCTATTAATTGTTTTCAACAAACAGAAACTTTTTGACTTAAACTGCAAAGAAAAATAAAAAATAAAAAATCTAAATCCTCCACAGTTTATGTGGCTTTTTGTGAAACAGTGTCTGTGTTGAGGGAAGTGTAGCATCTTTAATCCACTTCACAAAAAATATTTTAGGAGCAAAATAGTGCAAGTTGTTCAGTTCTGTACGCTCAACCGGATATGAATTAGAAGTAGTTCTCGGCACATTTGCACTTCAAAGGAACTGGGACAAATTATTTTGTTTAAAGCAAAACTGCATCAATACTTCATTTTATTGTGGAACTAAAAAGATTTTTTGATAGAGTTGAAATAAAATGTTCAGCTACCTCCTCGTTCCCTCATCACATATATGTTTTATATATTTATATTATTGAATTTATGTTTTGCCAGTTTTGCCCCACTGTGCCTTTGGCCTTTTGTCTCTATTTACATTGAACTGAAACCAACCAAAGCCGTTTCTTTTCTTCCTTTCAACCCATTTCCGTTGTAGCTGGAATAAGAACCGGAGCATAATCAGGCTACTTTTTTGTGCAACACAGACTCCCACCAGAAAGGAGGTTATCCTATAAAGGAAGCGGGTTTGGGCTGACGCAGCGCGGCACCTTGCTCCCAAACCAGCGGGAGAACAACAGAAGCTTGGTTTCACCCGAAGAGCAGTTGCCAAACTTGGCAAATATTTCTGCTGATAGGGTAAAGAAGAAAAGAAGAACAGCTTAAACGTGGCAAAAGCATCTTTTACTGTCCAACAATCGCCAACAAGGCTCTGCGTTAATGACCTTACAAACCCCGGTAGGAACACTGATGTGAGAGCTGGCAGATGTGGGAGTGGAAATGGTCGAGGTGAGAGTTTATAAGTTGTGCTCCTGGAGATTTGCAAGTTCCAACTTTGGTTCCGTCTTCATAAATGTTTAAAAACAACACCTGCTCTGTGAAACTTCCTGTTTGCCTCTGTAGACGTTTCAAGACCCATTTAACATGTGAGCTCCTGGTGAAAAGTAGGTTAACTGTCAGAAAGTCAAAACTCTGATATGATGATTTCCTCAATTTTATTGTGATTCAGAGTTTATTCCTTATTGAAGCACTTGGGATTTAGCTTTTCGTGCTTTTATACATAGTTTTTGGTTTCAATGAATACAGACTAAGAGGGAAGAATCACTATTACTCATCCATCTGAAGAGGGAACCATTTTGTCAGGCTTTTATTGGTCATACCCTTAGATAGTAGTGAAGTAGTTTTATTACTTTAGTGGAAAAATGCAAATATATTCTTATTATACAATAAAAACATTTAAATTAAGGCACAATGGATCCGCCTTAGGCGGTGTGAAGAACAAGTACCTCAGTTGTATTTGTGTAGATTGAAATCCTCTTCCTAGTCACCAGAAACTTTATTTTTTTACTTGTAAATCAAAATATAATCTTTCATATTAAAACTTACACTGTAACTCTCTTTTAGAGTCTGTTAACCTCTAATTCTATCAAGAAAAAATAAAGTGAAGAGCATGTAAGGTTACTTTTGGCAAGATCAGGGGTCTTGATTAGGAAAAAAAAAACATTTATCTCTCTATTTCTCCTGTGTTTGTGTCACTGCTATTCCTAAACTCTCTGTGGTTCAATATTCTCAAATTAAGCAGACAGTCTTATATAATTGTAACTCTAATATGTTTTGACAGACAGCAGTAATTTCAAACAGTGTGGAAAGATATTTCAGAATAAATCCCTGGAGATGAAAAAATACCTGCAGCTGGATTAAATTTGCACTTCAGGAGGAAGTTTAAACGTATATTTTCAGTGCACGCTGACAAAAAAAAAAAAAAACTTGATTAGAGCTTTGTAATTAAAATTTCATTATGTAATAAAGAAACGAATCAAAGGGTAAATGAGCGTAAAGGTTAATCATCTATCCAGAAGGTTACACTGTGTGTATTTTTGGATCATGACTAATATTTGGTGGATTCAAACTCCTAATATCCATTTGCGCTCTGACTTGAAACTAATGGACATGTAGAGTGCACGCTCCAACAAGCATTGTCGATTAAAGGTCAATTGTTAGTTATTATGGTCTGTGGAAGAAACACTAATTGCAAAGCAGGAAGGGAACAAAGATTATTCCTGAGCATGAGACAATGTGACAGAGAGAGTCAGAGGCAGAAAGTGAGCAAGAAAGAGAAAAGTCTGGATCACATTTTCTATACGTGCAAGTGCGTATTTTTAGGCAAAGCTGTTTTCTTCTAAATGTCATGAATCCGTTTGAAACCTTTAATATTAATGCATGGAAAAGCCCAAAGCTTATGGCTTTCTTTTCTCACTTTCAAATATGACATTCATTTGAAATTGAATGAGAAATTAAAGTTCACCAAAAGTCACAGGGAAGCTCTGGTCACCTCCAGGGCTTGAACTGGGATGGCAGGTATAGCTGAAGAACTGATAGTTACTATAAATATTGTAGCTCACAAATACAACTCAGATCTGACCTGTCACACACATTTTACACCCTCAGGTATTATGATTAAAAGCTGGTTTTTTTTAAATATTTTATCTTATTTTGAATTCAGAAAGCTTTTTAAAATAATCCAAAATGAATTCAATGATCCAATTGCTTTTCTCTTTTTGCAATCTAATACAACATAAATGACATGCTTTTTAAATTATTTTGATTTCTGATCAGGGCTTCTCTTAGCTCAGTGCTAACTTAATCTAAAGCAGTCCAAAGAATTTATACTTAAGATAAACTTTCAACAAGGCAGAGAAAAAAGTATGTCTGATAAAATATTGATTTATAATAATTTAACTTAATGTGATTATTCAGCTGCACAGGTAAATACAAAGGTTTACATTTTTCTGCAACTTAAGAAGTTGGTAACAGGAGACAAACACTGCAGCAGAGATTTAATATTTTTGCAATGCTATACCCAGAATGCCCTGCGTTATAGTTTGCTTCCTGCTTTTGGAGCGGTCTCCGGTCTTCTTCAAAGGAGACACACATTCAAACTGCACCAGAGTTCACTTTAACCGAATTGAGACGTTGGTTTGTAGGTGGACCACAGTTCGCTTTTTTGGTCCACATGAGAGTACGAAGTGCGGTCACACCCTCCCAAACAAACTGAACTTTCAAGACAATAGAACTACAGTTCGATTAAAGCGGACCAACAAGCAGAGTTGGTTTTAGTTTTAAACTTCTGGTCTCTCACTCCGAGTGCATTCAAACATTTCATGTGATGATGTTTTACATTTCATGTGATGATGCCTTCATTCAAAAAGGTACTAAGGTTTGAGCTGTGCTCCAGTGTTCATCAGTTTGAAGGCCTGTTATGGGAGACAAATGTTCCTACTTATACTATTGGTTAGAAGAGATGAACAAATAGTTAATGGGACACAAATCTAGAAATATGTAAAAAAAAAAAAAAGAAAAAAAAAAGAGAGAGAAGTTAAATTAAATGGGTTAAGCACTGTAACCAACTAATTCGTTACATAACATCCCACGGTTTTATCATTCTCTCCTGAAAACCAGTATCCACTACTTTGAGGCGAAAACTCATCAGTTACACACAGGAAGCTCATTGCCGCCATGACATGCTCCGGATGTGGGGTCACTATTGATTCAGGCTAATCCCTTCCCCATGTACAGGATTATCTGTCTCCAACACTAAAAATAAGACTGTTTACCAAGGACAACAGCGTGTATCAGAACGCCCAGGTGAATTCAATCAGACCAGCTGCTAACACTGATCCATGCTAATCCGTCCACTGATCAGAGCAGGCTGCCATGGTGACAGCTGATATGCTGGGACAAAAGGGGTGGCTTTCACTGGGACGAATGGTTTACTGTGTAACGATGTCAGGCTGTTTTGTATTCTGTTCAATATGCTTTTGACTTGTTTCCTGGCGTTGCAGGAGGGGGAAAAAAGACAACAAAAAACCTTGATATTCCAGCGAAACATCAGCTAGCGGACAGCAACAAATGTATTTTAACAATCTGGCACACACACACACACTCATATTTGTGTATAAATAGCATGTTTGCTCCTGCATGAATTTCCTGCACGTATGCTACACCTCTAGTCTCCCTGCTGCCAAAGTAGCTTAAAATTGACAAAGTTTTTCGTTCCCTCTGACTTGCGCGTAGAACCTGTTTGCTTACTGCACCACAGTGTGAATGACTACACACTCCACACTCCTTTGGGTGCTATTTTTGACTTCCCACTGGCCTGTCGAGAGGCATGAGACCAACCAACGCGAGGAGAAAAAAGGAGATGGGATGCTGGGAACCCACCATGTAATTTTGATGCTTATGTCGACAGCTGGTAATGTGGCCGGGTCCACATTACCTGCTGTTCAGTTCGTCGGGATCCGATGAATTATTGCCACGCACTCCCGTGTTCGCTCTCCGCGTGTTTCATTGTTTCTCAGCAGAATGTAACCCGCCAGCTAATTAGCTGCTGAGTGTGGAACGTTGTGTGTGTGTGTGTGTTTTTTTTGTTTTTTTGTTTTTTTTATTTGCACCTTTCAAAATCAGAAATACAGTTATTGTCTGTGTGGGAGATATATAGAGCAATCCAAGGACTATTCATCACTATAATATTACATTGTGCTCCTGTAATCACAAAGAAGATGAGACTCTGCTGAATTAACAGTGTTTTCTGCCTACAAAATGAAATAAGTGCTAATTTAGAAGAGATCTTGTTTCTTGGCAGACTTTGATATTAAACTTGGGACGTGCACCATGCAATGATGCAGAGCCAGACTAATTTTTAAAATGAGTAACAAACCAATAGAGCCACGCAGGATGATCTCTTTTGAAAACTTGAGTTTGACTTACTCCAGACCTATATAGCTACAGTTTTTTTACAGTGTTGTTGACCTTAGAAGGATTTGAAATGAACTAATCTCCAAGAAAGACGTACTGCGTGTTTACCTACTATTACTTGCTGCGACTGCTGCTTTTTACTTAGAAATGTGAAGATTGTTGTGAGAATATCTGTATTTTTCCAGGCTTATTTGAGTTTGGGGTCTGCAGGACACCACAGCAACCAAATCCATTTCTGATCTTCATATTTACACACAGGAAAGACTCGAGACACAGAGATATTGAATGGCCTTTTCTTTGCTCTCTTAAGATTAGCTGTCAGCCTCGTCATGGTTGGCTGATGAACCCATTGTCTCAGTTTTGCTTCTGAATTTGCCTTTTTGGTGGATCCGCCGAAGTCATAGTTAGGAGGGCTAACTCGCAAAAGTTTTCACACCCGCCAATCTTTTGGAAGACGCTGTCGCCGTGAACTTCTGTGTGTTTGTATTTTATTTTTCATGACGCATCGGGACAAAGTAGCACATAATCAAATCAAATGAAAACCAAAAAGGTTTTAGCTGACATTAAGCATTAATATAAAATCCAGAAGATCCCACCCACTGGGGTAGAACATCTTGACGCCGATTTCAAAATAAATTCATGTCTGAAGTATTTTAACTTATGAATATACTTTGTAGCTCTAGGTCTGTGTTCACTGCTGTTTTCCCGCTGGAAGGTGACTCATCTTCCTCAGTCTCAAGTGTTTTTGTAGCCTCAGCCTACTGAGTTTTTCTTTTTTTTTTTCTCCATTTACCGGATTTGCCCTGCTTTTGGCTCCATCTATCAACCCTGATCACCTTTCCTGCCCTTGCTGAAGAAAAGCTTCCCCACACCATGATACCAATGACGCCAAATGCCTTGTGGCAAACTCCAAACTGGATTTCATCTAGTTGATTTGAATATTTACACCCTCTTGACACCCTTCTAAGAAGACCAGATTTGTGCAGTCGGTGCAATACTGAGAGTTTGAATACCATTTAACAATTTTGTGTAGCTCAATCTCTTAAATTGTCGATGACATTCCCAGATGTTTTTGGTTTGCAACTTGATAATACGAAAAGATTCATAAAAAAATTACAGACCTCAGACAAGATCCCCCACAGGGAGTGGTAGCCTGCGATGCTGCACAACAACCTGTGGGTTGTATTCTGGTGTTGCACTTCTGTTTGGCCCTGAAACCAAACTTTAGCATGTGCGAGCGCAAACCAAACAAACAAACAAATCCAGTCAATAAGGAGGGTATGCACCGGCTTCAGCATACCAACATTCCTCTTCCAGAGCACTTTTTAACTCGGGACAGAGCTCGTGATTTAGTAAGGGAGTTTTTCAGACGCACTTGTCATTGGATATCTGATTTGAATAAATGTGACAGTAAAACAAAAGAATGATGTGAAATCCTTGCAGCATTTTTCAGAAGAAAAAACATCTTTGGTAATTCGGCTGCACACATAACTTACGGAGAAACGAGACATTTATGGAACCTGCTTTGATTTCATACCATTGTCTCAAAGATGCAACATAATAAGATATCTATACTGTTTTTATCCAAGCGGGGCAGTAAACTCTTTGGAAATTGAGCACAGTCCCTACACCACCAGCCTGCCTAAACAGTTCAATTTGTTGCAATGCAACGAGGCTAAAATGCATCATGGCCACTGATTGGCTGCTTTGTATGCGTCTCTGTTGGATCCTCTATTCTCTTCCCCTCAATGAGCAATTTCTCTGCAAGGTGGAGGTCCCACTCTCTCTTTATATCAAGCGGCTTTTTCATAGAGAAATCGATCTAAACCGCATTCTTCCCTTGCTGGCATCATTGCAGCTATCCTCGATTTACTTATTTCTGTATTGTGCTCCATATTGGCATTCAGCTTCAGAGGATTCAGGCCAGGGAAATGGGGGCCTTAATCACCGCGCCGCTTAGAGATAATGTCTGAAAATTGTGATTCTGCTGGCAAATATGGTTACAACTTGAGGGAAGGGAAGGGCTTGATGTTACAGTGTCAGCCATCTGGATGCAGCCTTGATTAATGGAAGTAAAGCGCAGAAGATTCACTAACTGTGTCGCTCATTGCATGCAAATTAATCCATTAAGTTGACACGCCAGTTATTCTCGAACACATTTTAAGCTAGTTCATGAGCTTGCTCTGTAGTGTGAAGGAAACACGCATTGCTGCTTCCTGACAAGAACCCAGTCCTCGTATATGAGATCTCGCACGTTAATGCTGTAGCTTGAAATGATTTCAAGCCTCCAAGCAGATGCCCAGCGTTCCCAAACCGAAGATAAGCACAAGGGAATGCCCTGAGATGTATGCATTTTCCAGGTATCTATTTTCACAGTTTATGTGATTTACAGTGGCAGATGGCAGCCTACAGGAACTGAGCAGAGGAACTCTAAACTTTGGAAGATCAAGAAACTTTCACCGATAGCTGCTGTTCGAGCTGATTATTTGGAACAGCTGATGGAAAGAGGAAACTGATCCCCTGCCAAAACAGAAGGGGGATGCGCTATGAGGTTGTTTGCCATGAATTTCAACTGTCCAACATGTCTTAAAATCCAATTATCCTCATGATTAAATAGACTTTAGAGAATCAGAAATTAAAGGAAGGCAAAGAGCAAAGCCAAACACTGAGAGATGTTATTTGCAGCAAATAACTTCCTGATATTGTGCTGTTGTGTTTTCTTCTGTTTTCTGTTATAATGAGGAATGCAACTGCATTTACAAAATGTTTCTTTTCTTTTCTTTGTTTATCTTTGGAAGCACATTATTGTTTTTTTTCTGTGGATTTTTATCAGTTAACCTCTCATTGAATCCTCCATTCTTTCATTATAGTTTTGTCAAGTCTTTTGTTTTCTTTTTAGATTTAGCCTTTGGACAGATATTCAGGTACGGGGCAGCATGAGATTCTTATGGAACAGTGACCTTCACTAAACACACGTTTTTTTTTTTTTTAATAGAATTGCAGAATATCCACCTCAAAATTTGAAGTACAGTCTTCATATGAGTTTCTGTCATGGCCGTCCGCTAAACACCAAATATGGCTGCTAAATTGTATCCTGGTGCTTTTAAAATCTTTTCATAGCCAACAATGTATGCTGGGTTTAGAGCAACACGTTGCTTTTCCATTAGTTTTCATTTTAAATGTCACATGATGCATCCTAATTAGAGCTAGACCTCGAACTATTACTTTTTAAACTGATATCCACTAAATGTCCAAATCCCTCAGAAATAGGCTGCCCAGAAAGAAACACTGTTTGTTGCAATTCAGTTCAACTTTTAACAATGACACTAACAATGAGCGAACTGACTTATAAAGGTTTGCCATTCCTCATATTCATAATTTGTTATTGTAGACTTCCCTCTTAATGTTGTTTTGAAATAATGAGAATATATTAGGGGACATAAACAATATGTCCAATATGACAGAAAACACAAACTGGTGTTGATTTTGGATTAAAATTCTTACAAAAAAAAGAATATATATATATATATATATATATATATATATATATATATATATATATATATATTATAAATAAATAAAAACTTTGGGAGAGAGGTTATGGGTAATTTTGTGCAAATATAAACATGTATTGTTTACACTGATGTGAATTGCTCCAAGCTTTGCTTCTATCAGAGAGCTGTTTTCTGCACTTTGATATAATTAACCATCGCAGAAAGAAGTAAGCAAAGCATTATAGATGCATTTCACGTGGGACCACAGGGGGAAAATATTTAGAATCGCCAGAAGTCGTTCTCCTCACCAAGATTGGTTTTAATAAATGTTATGCATAAGCAAGATAATTTGTTGATATGAGGAAGTTTTGACTGTATATATATATATATATATATATATATATATATATATATATATATATATATATATATATATATATATATATATATATATATATAGTTTTACAACACCCAGAGACACTAATGGAATGGAACAAACATACTTTTAAGTGCATTCATTACCTCTGAGTCATCCACCTCCAGTCTCCAGACAATTACTACTAATAATATAACAGGAAGGTTTTCTTTTTAATTGTAGCTTCAGAAATGTCGAAATGGGAATGAAAGCTGCCAGGGTAATCATTTCAGGCATTATGGTGAACAGTAAAAGCATTCCTAAAAGCCCCAGCAGCTCCGAGTGCTGCATTCAAATGCCACAACCCACACAATTAACAAACACAAATAGGCTCCTGATGCCCTGTTGGAAAATTTAATGAGATTTTGCAGGATAAGGTCAAATCTTTCCCATCATCACTATGTCACCCCATCTGATCTGTTTTGTATTTCTGCTGAGAAATGCATAATGCAAAAAACAACAAAAAAACAACAACTGCTGTTAATGATATTATGAACAGATGCAAACCTTTTTTTTTTTTTCCAGGAACTGGACTCACTCACAGGATCGCCTGAGCTTTGATGAAGTACTCTCCATTCCCACTGTTGTCCTATTTCCCGCTTCATCTCTATAAAAAGTCACTTCCACCCACTGTGTGAATCATGTAACGGATGCTTTCACACTCTCTGATCCATACTGTGCCGAAGCAATCTTCTCAGTAATTATTCAGGAGGAACAAAACCTCCTAGAGAGCACCTGATAAAGTTTGCCAAAGTGACAAAAGAGGCAGTGATAAACAGAGCTGCAGTGAAGTGAAACATTTTAATGAGTTATAAGTTAACTTCAGAGCAGTTTGCCACTGGCGGATAATTTTCGGGGAAAATTATTGCTGCTAGGCTGCGCAGGGTGGTGACTTTTGTGACTTGGTGCAGAGATATATATTTTAGTTAGTAAAATAAAAAAAATAAAATAAAAAAACTAGGTGCTCAAATAATATTTCACTTCTGCTGAGCCAGAGACCAATAAATACATTTTTTAGTGGCTCCTGCTATATTCTAGTCAACAAAAAAAAAAAATAAATAAATAAAAAAAAAGGAGAGACTTTACTACCCGGATATTGTGCTGTGCAAAAGTTTTCAGACATGCTTGGTTTCTTTAATTTTGAGCAACATGAGTATAATCAACGTAACAGCCGGGGGAGAATCTGGGCAGGAAACTCAGGAAAGGCTGAGCAAACGAAAACCCAAAGGATATGAATAACCAAAAAAAAAAAAAAAATCTAGAGACAAATGCCAACACAAGCAACTAAACCAAAATGCACAGAACAGAACACAAGAAAACAACCAAGAAACTTGATGGGGAGAACCAAAACACAACCAACTGTGGCTCATGTCACATCTGTTTTGATCTAGTTCTCTATTGCTGTTTTTCCTGTGTAGTCAATGGCAGCACATATGTGTGACTATAATGCACTTTATTTCAACCCAGACTTTAGATGACTTCCTGAATTTTGATTGGCTGGTAGGTGGCAGAAGGCGGGACTGGCCCGGGCCATTCATGAAGGAACTGTCAGTGCTCACTTTCCCCACGCACTCTGATTTTAGAGCTCCTGGTTTTCCATGGACTTTTGCAGAGGGTACAATTTACGGACAGAGACAGCCCAAGGTTGTAAGAAGCCCTGAGAAAGTTATGAGTTAGGGGACCGTCTCCTTTATAGCACTGTTTGATTGCTTTTGCTGGGCTTTTATTAGCTGCAATCGGGAAGTCATCATGATTAACAGAAAAATAACTAAAAGCACCCGTCTGTGTAAATAATCCATATAATCTATTTGCTGTAAACAGCAAAGTAGCTTTGTGTATATAGCACCAGAGCAGTGTCCAGTGTACTTAGATATATCTACTTATTGCAAACTCATTTTTCTGTCAGAGCAAAGATAAACTCAGAAATTAACTTTGCATTATTGTGACTGCACTGATGAATAGCTTGTCTCCCACCAGACTGAAAAAATACATTTTTCCTAAAGGTCATTCATTACCATCCTAGAAATTGAATTTTACCAAACAGTGCCCTTTTCTTGCTCTACTTCCATTACACATCAAATTCCCCAAGATGCTCATGTGGGTCTGTACAAAGCTGGCAAGCTAAAAAATATGGAGGTGCCATCATCGTTCGCTGGAGTACCTTCTAAAGGTCTGTAAGGGAAGGGCAGATGTCAGAGGAACAAGAGGAAAAGAGTTAGTCTTCTTCTGATGAGAAGAAATAGACTGAGATGGGAAGAGAGCTGGTATCCACTCTGACCTGGGGAAAACATGCATAGTATCTGTTTGGGCTGATTGTACCAGAGAGAGCAGCTTTTTGTCTCTATAATTGCATATATGAAGTTGACAAGGCCAGAATAATGAACTTTCTACTCCACATGAGCTCAGCTGACTGGAGATTCTTCACAAATTGACACAGAAGGTCAATAAATGAGCACAGAGCTGAATCCTTTTCCTGTCTCTCAACATATTTTTGGCTAATTTATATGGGACAAGAGTTGCTTAAATGACAACCAGATTAAAATTATTTCAGATCAAACCGTTTGCTGAAATTGAATGATTTCTGGCAAAAGTAAACATTCCTTCTTTATCTGCTACAGCGGAGTGGTATAAATCAAAACATGTTCTTGTGTTACAATGGCCTAGTCAAAGTCCAAATTGATGTTCAGGAATGCTCCTCTGACTGAGTCTGAACCGTTTTGCAAGAAAAAACGGGCAACATTTTCTATTTTCAATCCACAACAGACCATAAGTGAAACAAAAGGTTATTTTAGTAAGTTTTGATGAATATAAATCCAAGTCACGCTTTTCAGGACTTTAAGAAATTAACCTCACTTGACAATTATAAACTACTTCCTGTTGGCCTATTACATGAAGTCACTTTAAAGGACACTGCAGGCTACAATTTGACAAAAATTAGTTCTGCAAGTCGCAGAACATAGACTTATCCCAGCTCTTCATGTTCCTCCTTTTTCAACAATCTTAGCCCTTATGACGTAATGAGTTACCTGTCCGCCTGAGTAATGTAAAATGGGACACATTGGTGTAACTGGTTCAATTACTACACGAGATGCTTGAACTGACTACTAACCAGACAGCTTATTCTCTGGCCGAGCAAAAAAAAAAAACTTTGCAAGAAGGAAAAATCAATGTATGTCATTTATATCCAGACCGAGAATCTATCTGCCACACACGGCATTTCCAAATGAACCAATTTAAACCCGGTGCTTGAATTTGAATTCAAACCCACATGTAAGGCCATTTTTTTAGACGGTGCGCCTCCACTCTGAGCTTTGACCTGCACAATTATTCAAGGTGGAATGGACTCAAATGGCCCTCTCATGCAAGTGGCACAGGCTCTCTCTCAGCTCATAGAGGGAATTTCACTTGCAGAGTGAGAAAAGCAAGTAGGGCAGCAGCTGGTGAAAAGAAGAGGATCCAAGCGGAATAAAAAGATCCTGCTCAGGGCCTCGGGGTGGGAGCAGAGCTACTGCCCTGGAACAGAGGGCCACTATGGGGCCACAGTTGTATAATTCGCTGTACTTCAATTTCTATTCACTAAAACTCCAGAAAATCAGCTGCATCTTGAGCCGTTTCAAAACGAATTCTGAGGAGTAGGTATCGCTGCAGCTGACAAAGGTCACATGCTATTTCTCATATTCTCTAATAAACATGATGAGAAGAAGATGTTTGTTGGCCATGTGTGGGATCAAACTCTAAGCTCTTCAATACATTTAAGTCCAATCCCTTCATATTTGTGCCTTTTTGGTTTTCCTTGAAGCATTAAAATAACTAAAATGAGCCTGTCTATCTGCCGTTTCATCTCATTATGAAAACAAAAACACTTCCCAGGGAGTCACTCAAAACTAATTTCCTTTCTTAAAAGCAGTTTCTGCTCATCTTCTCGAAATTAGAGCGGAATCGAGACAACAAAGAAAACTGTGTTTCTGAGCAAGACTCGAGATTAAAAATAAAAAAAAAACAAATATACACTACTATGTGGCTGAACATGATATATCTTTGAACTATTATGTTTTTTCTGTATGCAAGATCAAAAATGCAAATTTGAAAATAAGGAACAAGTAAAAATATGCTTTAGTATTGCTTATTAAAAAACCCAGGTTTTTAAAAAGCTCTAAAAGTTGAAAATACGCATTAAGAGCCATCTAATCCAAACTTTGTAAAATGTCCGATATCCAGTTGATCAACCTACTGTACGTGTTTATAAGTGGAGGTGACAACAGTGATCTCCAGGTGTGGATAACGTGAAGAGACTAAAAGAAAGCAAAACTCAAGGAGAGGCTGCTTCTGTGAATTTTGGGGAAAGAACAACTAGCAGTGCAGCTGGGAGTATACAAATAAGAGCAGGGAAACCTTTGCAGAAAGTAGAAAATCAATTTGTTCCTGGAAGAGTTTTATTGTATCTATGTGCCAACAGTAAATGAATGTATGGCAGGCAGTAGTGTCCGCAGCACTATGTTGGCCCTAAACAATCTGTTGTCTTCTCCAACATAATGGCTTCTCTGTCTCTGTACCAAACGTGGCCACGAATAGATTTATTGTTAAGTTGAGCACAACAGTGCTGCCAGATGTGGAAGTTAAGAGTTTTCGGCTGCACTTGCACACAATCAGCAGAAGTAATACAGACAGACTGTATCTGTTGATGACGAAACACCCAATTGTGTCGGGGGACAATTGTAGTTGCTATCAGGAGATACAGAACGTGCCGCAAATCATGGCTGCCGCAGCCGACTCCTGCAATCACAGCTTAGACAGTTAACGTCTTGCAGAATCCAACTCTTGAAAAACAGATAGCAGCTGCAGACCGGGCGCAGCGATTAGACAGGAACCTGCTGTGAAAGCTCGAACTGTAAGACTTCTGGATGCAAAACGTTGCCCTCCGTGGATGGTTTCCAAGGGAACAAAGTGTTACAGTACACACTCTTAGTAAAATAAGGTCTTGGAAGGAAATCAAAAAAGGTGCAAGGGTTGATGATGATGATGCGAACTGGCATGGTTGCAAAAGATGTTTGAGAGAAGAGATTTACAGATGATGAGTTCATATTTCAAAATGCTAACAGGCTAGAAGGTTGGCATGTGAGTAATATAGCTACTTTAAATTATATATAGTATAAAACAATTGATTTTGCTTCAAAGTAGGTTTCAAAAAAATACTAAGGGAGCACCTTGTAAAATAAACACGGATTAAAATGTAATAGAATATGTTGATATTCCTTACACATCAGGATTTAGTTCTTTCTGACAGAGAGAGAGGGTTCAATTTCAAACTTTGGTTGAAATTTATGAACAGAAACTGAAACATAAAGGTCATCTAGTCGTTTGTTTTCCTTCATATCTCAGACATTTTTGCGTCTTTACTACTTAAACCACACATAAGAAGAAGAAGAAGACAGGCAGCTCTTTCTGTCATGGAAGTCTCCCAAACCAGCTTTTATCTTGTCTTTTCATAAACTTTGGGAAAATGTTCAGTTTTTGTAATTAAACATTTACCAAATTTATTAGCAACTGTCAGCATTCTGCCGTGGTATATTTGCAATGCTTGTTTTCGTAGTTTTTTTTTTTTTAATCAGTTTTTACATTTTTACTAATTTTATTGTATTTCAGTACATAAATTGGATCTGTTTGTTTTGGTAAAAGCTTGTTGAGATGCTATTAGCTCTGAAGTGGCTCCATGCAAATAACCTTAATTGCACAGCTGAACTTCATCTTAGATTGATTTGATTTATGGACATTTTTTTGCAAGGTAGAAGAGCTCCACAAGACTGAATACTGAAATTAAATCAAAAGGTGCTTTGATAAAATAGTGATTCTAAGAATAGATGAGGTTATTGTGGTGTTTATTTTATTTTTATGTATTCTTCCCATGTAGAAGAATAGTTGGTTTTTACAGAATATCTGACGTCAATGTGAACTGAAGTGAAATGACACGTTCATTTTTCCACTTGTGTGGAATTATTAGATCCACTTTGTGCTACTAAAATGTTTTAATATTATTTGAAACTAAACTCTGCCTCACAAGGTTCAACGTATCCATGGATGTTTTCATAAATACATCAATAAATACTCTTCAAATAAATTATTTCCCCAAAATGAACAAGCAAATTCACAATAGTCATATATATATATATATATGTCGTCATCATCATTACGGTCATTTATTTTTATTGAGAATGTTTTTTTTTTATCATAATGACATTAAAATGTAGACATTTTGTTTCAAGTTCAGATGCCAATTTCGTAATGGAGTGTCATATTTCATGTAAGGATTGCAAATAGTTTTCTTTTCTACATAGTCTAATATTTATAATTAATTCATAGACATTTCTTTAGTCATTCACTTATTTTATGCCCGAGTCTGTGCTTTGATTTATTACACCAGAATCTGAACATTTATCTTTGAATTTCTGCTGAAGGGTTTTAAGCGTGAGATCAATTTACTAAAAGGCAAAACGTTATTCCTGTCAGGTTCGTACGCTGCTGAATTCCTCCAGCCAATTTGGAGACAATTTATGCCGTGATGAGATCACATGTATGATTTCACTCTTGTTTCTTTGTGTTTCGTGGAAAATGTCTTGAGAAAATGTTCAATGCTTATGCGAGATCCCAAAACTAATCTTTGCTTACATTGTTGCTTCTCGCAGTTGCTTCCATTACAAATCAACACCTTTGTTGTACTGCCTTTATTGTGCTAATACAGTTAGCCTGATGCATGGGAGTAATTAAATGAGTCGGACATAAACGATTTCTCTTGGATGTGTGTGGAAATAGGACAGTTATATTTACATATGTAGTGAGAAGCATACAACACATCCACGGCTTGCACAAGAAGCACTACATGAGCACTGAGACATTTATTTATGGGCTTTTCTGTGAAAAATCATCAGTATGATGACACTCCATAAGTCAACCAGCTGCTCTGCTACAAAGACTAAGACACATCACCTCCACTCTTTTTTTTTTTTTTTTTAATTCACACCACCTTGGTCCCGGAGCCTTTTGTGTCTTTTTTTTCCCCTCCCTTTTATTCTGCACACACCTAATTCAATAAAAGGTTTTGAGAAATTCTCTATTTCTCAAGAATGAGGTGGTCATTCTGGGAAATGCTTGCTTATGTGTGTGTATGTGTGTAACTAATGGGACAGATGATTCTTTTCTCGACACTCTCAATGTCCCACGTCTCCCTCCGATTGTGTTCTGCTGAGGAAAACAAGCACCCCACAGATATAAAACCTGATGCAATCAAAGAGAGCTTGGTCATCTCACCCTGGGACGCCTGGTAACACAATGAGACAGGTGGAATGGATCATAAAAGAAGAGAGAAAGGGAACATTATCCAGGAAGTGCAATAACTGACCAGGTTTACCGGAACACTGATGCTCATCAGTCAAAAAAGATTCAATAAACCAGGCCTTTGTTGCTTGCAAAACATAACTGTATTCAGCAGCTGGCAGTGTGGAAGACATTTCTTTCTCCATCTACCTTGCTTAATTATTAACGATACTGATAAGGCACAATGTTAACATGTTTGGTACGGTCAGATGGCTGATAAAGTCTCAAAACCTCCTTATTGTCAAATGTTAGAAAAAATATTAAAAAGTTTCAGGTTCCTGACAAAAATAAAAATTTGCAAGACAGAACCCCCCCCCCC
>NW_015113582.1:236980-250571 GCF_001443285.1 Poecilia latipinna
TTCTTTTCTCGACACTCTCAATGTCCCACGTCTCCCTCCGATTGTGTTCTGCTGAGGAAAACAAGCACCCCACAGATATAAAACCTGATGCAATCAAAGAGAGCTTGGTCATCTCACCCTGGGACGCCTGGTAACACAATGAGACAGGTGGAATGGATCATAAAAGAAGAGAGAAAGGGAACATTATCCAGGAAGTGCAATAACTGACCAGGTTTACCGGAACACTGATGCTCATCAGTCAAAAAAGATTCAATAAACCAGGCCTTTGTTGCTTGCAAAACATAACTGTATTCAGCAGCTGGCAGTGTGGAAGACATTTCTTTCTCCATCTACCTTGCTTAATTATTAACGATACTGATAAGGCACAATGTTAACATGTTTGGTACGGTCAGATGGCTGATAAAGTCTCAAAACCTCCTTATTGTCAAATGTTAGAAAAAATATTAAAAAGTTTCAGGTTCCTGACAAAAATAAAAATTTGCAAGACAGAACCCCCCCCCCCCCACCAAAGATGAGCTAAAAGTAAAAAACAAAAAAAAACATAAATACTTGTGGAAAAACTGAGCTGATGTGATGTGGTAAGATTTGATATTTTGCCAGCTTGCAAGTTACAGTCAAAAAACTGCTGAGTAAACTGTGTTTTAGAAAAAATACATCTGCATCAAATCTCTAACCAGTAAATTTGTCATATTCTCAAACAGAGATGAGTCAAGCCACGACCTCCCCAGTAAATTGGATTTTCTGTATATTTGATTAAGCCTAACTGTAAAACAGTTCATCTGGTGAGCAGTTTCAGAAACTAATTACCGGCGGTTCAGAGCAGACGTGACAAAGTGTTGCATCCAGTCCCGGAGCTCCAATCTTGTCACTTTTTTAGATTTCTCCAACACACCAGAATCAAATGGCTGAATTTCCTCCTGAGCAGAGAGCCGGTAACAAGCGGTGGATTCATGTGTGCTGGAGAAGGGATGAATCTGAAAGTGCAGAGGACAGTGGCTCTCCAGGACTGAACTTAGGCACCCGTCTTGCAAAATATCACATCAAAATTTATTCCATCAGCTTTAGGTTATGAGAGAGGAAGTGGTGGTAAGTGCCTAGCTGTTAGTGAACTGCAATCCTTTTGGCCCTTTTGCAATCAGCGTTTAAAGATTGCAACAGAGATTGTCGCCGCTATAAAAACATAAGCGATACCCAGGCAATATTTCTCTAGAAATGGAAATGCGGAGACAGTTTAACTGAAACAGATATTTTATTTTAGATGGAAATGCAATGTGTTGTGGGCTTAGTTTCCATTTCTAAGAATAAATGTTTCAATTTCTAGCCCTGGAACATAATCAGAGGAAATTCAAGACAGCCAAATCTTAAATGTTCTCAGCTGGAGGTGATGCAGGGATACTCCTTATATACTCACAGGAGGATTAGATGATTGGATACCGGTGCGACTGAAAAACTGTCCAGACCACGCCCTCAGGTGGATGATCTGCAACTCAGGGAACAGGTATACAAACACATCAAACACACACACACACACACACTCCAAACTATGTGAGTACTGTTTCCTACTTATGTTTTCTGTTGTATTGAATTAGTAGTCACTCAAAAATGAGTGATATAGCTGTTTAACATTCGAGAGCAATCACAATCTGACCAAATTGCCTCTCTCCTCACGTTCTTTGTTGCCTCATTTGCTCCCCATCACTCATTTGTCCCTGCCTCTCAAAGTCAACTTTTTTTTTTCCTTATTTCACTGAATTCAAGCCACAAAATGTTGACCTCGTGGATGACCTACCATTTCAACCGTAGTACAAACAGATAAAATCTCTCACAGTAGGGTTGAAACAATGTTGAATCACAATTCCAGTTCTTTGTATTTCCTAAATCTGTTTTTTTTCTTTAAATATTCTTTTGCTATTGTCGCTCTTCTTTGATCTGATCTATTTTGCGCAGCTTTGCTTGTGATTCTTTTATCTTTGCGTGTCCTTTATCTTTTCAAACAGATGATTTCACATGTCTCTTTAGCTGCACTTCATGAATGTTGATTATTCATTTTAGGATTCTTGTCACATCACACTTTGCCCATTGTAAAGTTATTTATTTAAAGGAGAAGCTCTTAAGAGAAGACGGAGCAGAGACATGCAGGCAAGAAGGCAATACGCTTTTTCTCCAGTGATGCAATTATAAAGATAAAGTAATTATATTCCAGACTTGTAGAATCATCAAGTTGAAGTAATCAGACTGGACATATGCAAAAAAAAAAAAGCAAAATTGTAATGCAAATAAAAAAAGCAACATCAGGTCACACATCTAGTCCTCTAATAAAGTGAGCTGTGGGATGGGACACTACCCCGTTTGTATTCACGACACTTTTTAAAATTAAAATAATAAAAATATGAAAAGCTGCTGCAGGCACCTTGAACTTAACAAAGTTGCCATTTTCACCTAAATATTTCATGTGATCTATGCACGAAAGAGCTTTAAAATAACCTTGTTTAAGCTGAAGGTACTTACGAATACATTGCACATAAATATTTTAATTCCCTGCAACTATGATTAGAGATTGTGCAAATACATTTAAATGATGCCTTAAAAGAGAAAAAAAATCTTTTCCATACCTGTGGTACTCTTTTAGTCTTTCTGCCTGATAAGGGCAAACTGTCACGACCTCAAGCAGCTCCGGTGTTCCCTCATGAATTGAAGAGCTTCCATTAATTTGTTGAATTCATTCACTTTTCTGTCTTGCCTGCAGGATATTTTCTGTACAGGACTGTGTAATGACTCACAAGGCTGATGAAACTTGGGCTAAGAGTTCATTATAGTCAGGAAAGTGTGGCCTTGAAGCCGGCGTCTACTCCCAATTCATTGCGGATTTCTGGCTTTCACACATAACAAAGGGGAATTCGACACGAGGCGCCGACACGACTCAAGATTGTGACATGAGAGTTTCAATATGACGTGTTTCCTAACGTCAATCACAGTTGATTATTTCCGTTAGAAAGGTTCTTTATAGGTTACGAAACTCTGTTATTGGAGTAGGAAGACCAAAATTATTTGGCACTGACAGGTGGCGACAAGCAGGTTGATGAAATGAGTGCATCAGGACAACGTTGGTGCTGAAGTAGCAAAATCACGGCACAAAGCGAGTCTCTGAGGCTGTTAATTACAGTGAGAGCTCAGGTCAGCTCAGACCTGATTTCGAGAAGCAGAAAGTAAGAGAACAGAAGTGTATTCTGTTCTCTTACAGAATATAAAGATATATGTCCTGTTCTTTTACATTCAGGTGATTTATTTTAAGCCTGGATTTCTTATTCAGTCGGTGCAGAGCATTTTTCACTCTCCAAATTCATCACCAATGGGATTTTTTTTTTTTTTTCTAGAGCCATTTCCAGAACTAGGCAAGCTTCCAGCACTGCAGGGTTTATATAATGTTTCAAAACGTTTAGCTCTGAAATAAAGTCTTGTATGGCTGGCATGTACACATTGACTGAGCAACAGGTGTGTTGCAGTGTTGTGGGGTCAAGAACCCAAAATTCAAACGGATAAGTGGAAAATGAATAATTTACTGACTAAATGTTGTTTCCTACTGGAAGGATCACAAACATGTTTCGCCTTTTTGTTGACCTGAAATGTATGAAGTCTTGCATTACAGCCTAAAATTTCCCCCCCCCCATTTTATTCCTCATACCTGGATATCAGTGCACTAAATATTTAATCGAACTGCTTTTTGGCCAGGAGACGGCAACAAGAGCTGATTTATTGGACTCACAGTAATGGAACTGTTGCTGTTTCATGGTGGTGCATTCATCACGTTTATTTCGGGGTGACGATTGCCAGAGAGGCCCAAAACCGCAGAGCTCCAACAAGTAGTTTGCACACTTAGGAAAAAAAAAAAAGACTTATTAAGGCTTTATTGCAGTAAATCGCTCTCGTATAGTGAATGATGACTGTCGGAGTGCTGTGTGACAATGAACTGAGAAAGCTAAAGATGGGCAGAGTGTAAAGGTTTTCTCCAGGAGAAGTGGGGAGAACCTGATCCAGTGTCTGAGCCAGCCAGGAGTGAGTGGTAGACGAGGCTTTCTGAGGGACCCGCTCTGGGCATGAGCAGAATAGGAAATTATTTGGGAGCAAAGAGGGCTGGAGGTGAGCATAACAGGAAGGTAGGTGAACATGCAGACAGGGATACTTCACAAGCACAGGCAAAGGTATACGCAAGGGAACAGTGGAGCTCCGGTTTGCAAGTGATGGCTGCCAATTAAGGTGACAAAGCGTTCTGGCAACACGTGAAGGAAAGCTGGGTGGGATACTCTGAGAAAGCTGATGGGAGAGTAAACGTACGGGTGCCAAAACAATTTGCACAGGTTCAAATTGGCCTTAAAATGTCTACAGATAGATAGATGTTGCTGTAATGACAAAACTACTTTGGATTGTTTCATTGTCCTTGAATTTTATTAATAAAGCGACAAAATCTTTAACATTGACAGTGATTAATGTTTTTATTGCTGTACTCGTCTTTAAGGTGCCTTAGGGTTTTATATTTCTTGAGCTTTTTCATATTTTATCACGCTAAACTTTGACGTATTTTATATGACACACCTAGACAAAGTAGCGCATAATTCTAATGAAGAAGAAAAACGATAGAGGACTTTTCAATTATTTTTAAGTAAAGAAAAATCTGAAAAGTACGTCGTCCTTTACCGGTCACCCCTTATGTCATGATTTTGTCCAACAATTTTCTGTTGCAGTTATAACTTCAGTTGTGAGTCTTCTAGGTTTCCACATCTTTTTGGGGAATAGTAAACAATCTCAGTCAGATTAAATAGTCTTGCTGCAGATTTTTAATTGCGTTTACCTGACTATGTTTATCTAAACTATTTCAATATAGCTCTGAATCTGTTCTTAGTGTTGTCGAAGACAAATCTCTACCCCCTTGAGTCTTTTGGCTGCCGCTAACAAGTTTTGTAATAAAAGTTGGTGCTGGAATCCATGGATTCTCTTGTCTTATTAATCATTTTACAAAAAAAAAAAATACATTTTGTATCCATAAAAATATGCAAATAATCTTTTATAACTATTTGAATAAATTTCTATTTTATGTATGCTCCTAGTCAAACCTGCACAGATGAGCAGGTTTAACCTTCTGCATAATTTTCTCCACGTCTGATGAGCTAAAATTAAATGGAAAAAAAAAAAAAACACTAACAGAATAAAACCAGTTCCCCTCTCAAGGTAAAAAATGAGTTCAGAAAAACTCGACAAAATATTAGACAAATGCAAGGACACATGCATCTATTAGAAAAAAGCTTTGAAATACAGTTGCTTTGTGAAATGAGCAATTCTCAAAATGACAATTCCCTCTCCAAATTGTCTGGGTACAACCACATCTGTTGGTGTGTTTTTAAGCAGAAGTTTTGATGCGTCTTTGCCTTTTTTTTTTCTGTTGCCGTCTTCTTTAGGCCAATATCTGTCCAAAGAGACATCACTTTGCAGAAGATGTGACGTGAAATTACGCACAATCCCCTCTCGTCCTCCGAACATCTTGGCAGTTTCGCAGCTCCCCTTGAGTCACAGTATAATTTAGGATGGGATTTAGGTGATATTGCATATGCCTGTGTCTGCGTGTTTGTGTGTGTGTAAGAGAGTGAGACAAAGAGAGACAGAATGTGAGACCATAAGACAGCAATAATTTTTATACTCGGATTCAAAAATTGATATGAAATGAAGCGCTCTCTTTTGGAGATAAAAAGAAATATAGGAAAGCTGTATGTTTTTCTTCTCATTTTTATATTTGCAGAACCATAATGTATAATTTCTCAGGTGCACATAATTTGACTGTTGGAATAAATTCTTCAAAGTTTCCTATTAGATTAGCTTAGATATAAACTGGACTTTTTTTTTTTTTTTTTTAAATATTGCCTTAGGAGTTTGCATCACAGTCAAGCTCAGGAAGCAGCCGCTAAAGCTCCTTAGGCACCTTTCCTAATTCCTTTTGGGATTTGTTGATACCACTACATTCCTGAATCAAGCCTAGACCACCTGGCTCTATCCTCAAACTGTAGACAGGGCTCATCTACTTTCCATCTGTCTGGCTGTGGGGCCCAGATGTTCTGAAGAAAAACAGTAATGAAGGAAAGGCATAGAAATTCAAGGAAATCATCAACAATGTAAAGTAAAGCCTATGTAGGAAAACCCTTCTTGAGCATTCATAAAAAATAAAAAATGCAGATTATTATAAACAAGTCAATTTTAAAGTCCCTTAAATTGACTTTAAACGACTTTTTCCACATTTTGTCACATTATGAATACAAATTATAATGTATTTGTTCAGATGCAATACTAACACAAAGAAGTGTGTAATTGTGAAGTAGAAAAAAAATGAGGCTGTTTTACAAATTCAATCTAAAAGGGGTGGTGTGCATGCATTCAGTCCTCCCAAAGGTCTTTTTTTTTTTTTTTCTCCTGCAGCCAAAAGTGTTTTGGCGTGATCCTCTACCAGCTTTGCATGTCTAGAAACAGAATCCTCTCTCCATTATTTTGGCAAAGCATGTTGCGTAGATGAAATTCGCACATCAAAATCAAGAAGCAAAACAAAAACAAATATTTCACATCTAACTTGAGTCCTACTATCATTTGGAGAACCCATAGGATGAGAAAACCAGTTTTTTTCTGATCATTACCTGTCGTCATTGGTGATGTATGAGAGTTATGGTCTGGCACCGTGGCAGCCATATGTCTCCACATTCCTAAACTCAGCACTGATCTACTAATGATGTCTGCATTCATCATCCAACGGCACAATCAACACAGCAGCGAATGAACTTTTAATAGTATTGACAGCAGCAAATCTTTTCCTCTTCCCACTTCCTCCCTCTGCTTAACAAGCATAACTGCATACTTTGATTTGGGGAAGAAAAAGCTCAGAGAAGCATTTTTTTTTGCTTTCCAATAAAGGAGTGCTGTTGCCAAACGCAGACAGAGAAATTACAGTGTTCCGATTATCCATCAGTTCACGTGGGGTAAGGCTGAAAGGGAGAAAATGACATTACATCCAATAACGGTCCATTAGCTGATGGGTAAATTTACTTCCCATTGTGTGGGGTGAGCCATTATCACTAACACCATGTAAATGATAGGATGCACACCATCAGCTTTTGGGAGTGAATTATCCAACTACGTCCCTCAAAGAGGGGTTCAAATTAATAGACGTGATTTGTTATTGTTTATTGCAATCTGGATGTGTTTGAATCTACAAGAACTCTGTTGTTGTTGTTGTGTGTGTAGGCATGAAGTCCATATCAAATGGGGCAAAAGTGAGAACTCTCCCAACCCAACTAACCGGCTGATCGACAGCTTATACTCGCATCTACATGCTCACATTTAAAGAATTAGAAAACGCGCTTTGTTCCATTTCAACCACAGTGCATTTACACAATAGTTTTTAATAATAAAAGTTCTCTTTTTTTTAATTCAAATTCCCCTCATTAATATTTTATAGCTTCCACTGCGCATAAACTACCCTAAACATGACTTCAACTAAACACTGCTGATCAGCATTATGCAGGAATCCCTAATCCTTTCCGTTTTCTTTATTAAGATTTATATTTGTTTGTTCATGTTGTGCTGACAAAGCAAAATTTTACATTTAAGTGCTTAATTTTTAATTTTTTTTTTTATGTCCTGGAAGTTTTGGTAATTTATTGCATTTAGCACCTTGTTTCTACTCTTACAATGTATAAATGATTAAAACAGAAATATAAACAGAAGTATAAGCATCCCCTGTTAGTTTTGATCTACTTTCCAGGTGCTGTTTCTGTGTCTATTATATCCAGGGTACAATTTTTTTTTTTATTTTTCTGCAGATTACTATGTTATAATAATGTCGATCTATGTCATTTGGACCATTTAGCACTCATTGATCTTACTATTACTGTGTTAACTGAGCTGTCGGCTTTGGCATCTGGCATTACCAAATTAGGCATCGGGGAAATAAACCAGTAGGTGTTCCCGCTATTCATGCATGAACGCACAACATCTATTTTCTTGCTCGGAGGGCTGGCCACCTTAATTACGTGGGTAAAAGCCTCTTTCACAGAGCAACGTATACTTTTTAAGGGCTTGTTTCAGTTTATTATATCAGAAAACCCGAAACAGCCCTCGTTTTTGCTGCAGCATGTCATGAAAATGAACTGAAAAAGCCTGTTGGACCTGGTCTGAAGAATGAAAACAACAAAACAATTGATTTATCAAACTGTCAAAGTGCCTTTCCATTTGAGAAAACCAGAGACAAGTAATATAGAGACTGATTAATTGAGGGAAAAATAGAACCAACAGTTCAAATTATTAATGTCTTATTTTGACATAATCTCAGTGAAGCGGATATGGATAGGAAAGTCCCATGTTTCGTACTCTTACAAGGAATGCATGGTTCATAAATCACCGAGTCCAAAGGTAATTTACAGCCTTTCTATTTAATTTCATATTCTAGCAGAAACCCTTTTAGTTTGATTAGAAGACAGCGCAACACTGCAGATGTCATGCATTTATAAAAGAAAGTCAAAACATGAACTCTCAATATGTGAAATTAGGAGTTATGCTTAGCTGGAAAAGTGACTATTCTTTTATTATAATGAACAATAATTTAAACACAATGAAATAAATGATGAAACGTGTTTATTGATAATTTAATTTGATCTATGTGTTGATTTAACTTTGTAGGAATAAAGTGCACTGGAATTATTTAATGCATTATATTAACTGCAATGTTTCAGATAGATTTGCTAGCTAACATTTGCGACTTTTGCACGTTTTCTGACTTCACTTGCTTTTGCTACCATGTGCTTTGTGTTTCAACTCAAAGCAACACTTAGTAAAAATATAATGTATGATATATTTGTTTAAAGTGAACAAAAGGAGAGGAAAACTAAGTTAGTCCAAACAACAAAAACTATGCTAGCAAATGTAGCACATCTCGATTGATATGCCAATTTATTGCTAGCAAACATGTTCTAGCAACATAAATTAGCATATTAGGATATGGAGCACACGTAAATAATATTTTTTAATATACTCACACTTTTTTGACAGAATGCCAGTGTACGCAAATCTTAGCATAGCTATCAATATATACTGTAAGCTACTGCAACGTGCTACACCTGCAAACCAAATTCTTCAACATTTTATTTTCTGTAAAAGCACATGCAGTGGAGAAAAAGTGAAATTTCAGAGTCCAGATTGGACTCTTTTGTGAAGAGTTGTCATTATCAAAAGCTTAAATTAAAATTGACAAAACATTTCAAATAAATTTAAGTGTCACTCTTTGACGACTTCCCTTATCAACTTTAAAATCCAAACTGCTTTGCAATTTATAGTTTCTAGAAAAATAATTTTAAAAAATCACAACACTCCCTTAGACCATCAAGCACCAGTATTTTTCCTCATTCAGCATGACACGCCAGCTTTGTATCCCCATCAGTCTGTCCTGCTGACACTGATCAATGGCAATGGATATGCAGAGGATAGAGACAACAGGGGCACTGACAGCAAGAATGGATTTTGCAGGCAGTCAGTCAGTACAGTCACACAGGGATTAGACATTGTGTGAACCTGTCAAAGCAAATGACTTACTTCATCCATTTCTCATCTTCCTTCAACAGCGATATGCCGAGATTCGGTGCAGTTCTTACAAATGATGGCTATAATGAATGCAATAACAACAACCGTATATAATCATTTGTACTGCGTGGAGTTGTGTGTTGAAATTAAAGAAATTCTTTGCAGCCCTCAAACAGAGAACAGCAATCAAGGTGCCATAACTTACACCTGGATATAATGAGAGCATAAACAATCCGTGTGCGACAAAGATTAGTCTTGTTGAAACTCATACGCAAGGCTACATCTATCAGGTGAAGCTTTTTTAAATTCTAACTAGGCAGCCGTCTAGCCACCCAGTCATGAATTTTAAATACACCCATTCATCTGAAGAGAATAAATCTGACACCAGATGTCATTAGTAGAAATCTGGTGTAGCATACCTGACTTCGGTTAATGCAGTGAAAAGCCTTGAATCGGACCCATATTGAGTGTTTATGCCTTGCCACTTTTGTTCTCTGATAAAGGGTTCAGATCTGTGAGAGCAGTGATTACGCTGACTAAATTAATATTATGTGTTTAAAAGAGAAAACGAACCTTCACTGAACTGTAAGAGAGTTAATGTAGCAACACCAGAAAAATTGACTTCAATTGAACCGCGCCCGAATGAAATTAAGCCTCTTCCTCTCTTACCAAACAAATGGAGAATTTCACCTGCTGCACAGGAAATTAATCTGGTGCATAGTGCATGTATTGCAATAAAAACAATTTTCAGCATATGTTCATTGATTGTATGAGAAATGTTGAAGGCTGCATTCATTAGCCTAGTCCTCCAGGGACAAAGGCTGTATTTTATTGATTATCAGTGGGGTGCTGCCTATCGCAGTGTTTGTGAATCACCCAGACCGCAAATAACATGAAGTTCAGTCGGCAGGCGGATCAGCAGTACAGATGTTTAGATAATCCCTCCACTTGCCCCCACTGTGACTCAGTACTTTGAGTCATGGCTTTCAAATCCTTTTATATCAATCAAATGTGAGAGGTTGGCTTCCTCACGTTACAAGGAAAAACCTGATTTCTGGATAACTCTGTTTGACCCTCCAATAATTCTTTGTATTTTATTCCTCCAAAAAATTACGTCTGACAAAGCAAACGAAGCTTGAGGGGAAATGCTGCTGCTGGCGTCTTCTGAGACACGCACGCCTATCAGTCTTGTCACTATTGGTTTTAGGAGATCAGATACGATTATCTGAATAGTGTCAGGACCTGCCAAAATGTCTGGAGCTATGCCTGGAAGAAAAAAAAAAAAAAAAAAAAAAAAAATTATTTGGATTATCTTTAATAAAATAAGTAAATGAAAAACATCTACTTATTCGGTAAACTGTGGAAAATAGTGTTGAGATAAAGTGTAAATGGTGTACTTTTTGCTGTCGTACTGACCAATCGGACAGCTTTACACTGGAGGCACGACCATTCGTGCTCACATTCACCCAAATGTACAGATCAGTAGATGACTTACGGTTAAGTGAATATGTGATAGGAGGAAGCTGGAATAACATGCTGAGGTCCAGGCTAGATTCAAACCAAGGACCCATTGCTGTGAGGCAACAACACTTCCAAGTGTCCCAAAGTACAGTCCAAATAAAACAAAATAATTAATTCTATCTGGGTAGAAGATTCATGGATCTAGCTATCCATGACATTATTAATTTTTTCCCTTAATGTGGCTTGAATACTGTTATTTAAGGGGTTTCTTGCTTTACAGAAGAGACTTTTGCACAAAGCTGACTCATCACCTGAGTCTTAGCATAGTCATAAAGCAAGGGTGGCTATCGAATGAATGAATAAAATGTCTCTGTAGAACTCAATGATGTTCTGAATAGGAAATGCAGCTGTGCAGGAACAGCGACACATCTTAATATGCAGGACGTAGGCTCATGAAGACTGGATTTGACCAGCTCTGTCATAAGGAATCTAAAATACACCTTGAGTTTCATACAGTACCAGGATTCTAAATCATGTACAATCAATACTTTCACTCATCTGTTCAAATCTTTTTTTGTTTTAGGTCAGTTAGTTTTACAAAAATTTCTATTTTCTATGACAAAAATAATGAGATGGGGGTATATATATCTATATATATATATAATGTTGAATACTTTCTTTAAAATGACTGGACATCCTTGTGCTCTTACACACACAACACATGTTGTTTAAACAGATGAACGTGGCACCTTAACTACTCTGGAAATTGTACCAGAGGATGAACCAGACTTGTGAAAATGCACAATTCTCCATTATTATTTTTTGTTTATTCCATATGAGTTTCTCTTTATGTCACACATTAGAATAAAACTTGACTGATTCACCTCAGTAACACAGGAGCACAGCTCTATCCACCCACACATCCCAAATGACATCTAGCTCAGTAAGTCACTGAAAAGTAACGGTAAAGATTTTTGCTTCAGGAAAAAGTTTCTTAGCCTTCAAAGTAACTCAGTTTTTTTTTTTTTTTTTAATCAGAGAAGAATGACAAGACTCTGTCTTTCAAAAAGTCAAAGTGAGAGTTTGTGGTGTTCAAAAAGGAAAGCTTGCCCTCTTAATGGATTATATTATATCAATATGACTTGAAAGTGATGTTGTTGTTTTTCTGAGGATGGCTTCTGACGGAAACATGAAGGAGGAAATGCTCCAAATAAGCACTGTGAGAGACAACTGTACTCCTTGATGTCTGGAAGGCAGATACCTCTGGGAGGGAGGTAAAGTCCTTCTTGATTTATTGGATTTGAGGATGGATGTGTGTCTCTGGCAAGGAGTAGCACCGCCATATGGCTCTACAATCCTCTTCTGCAAAACAAAGAAAGCAACTTTCTCTTTCTTATGAAATTGAAAGGCAGATTAGCTAAAATAATACACAGCAATTGTCTACAGAAGAACAAAATATGTTAGAGGAAATGTTGGCAAGGAAGAGAGAACAGAATGTGTCTTTTTTTTTGGCTTCCTACATGGATTTAGGCCAACTTTTCAGTATATTTTGTAATTTGACTTTCTACGTGTTGCTTTTATTCATTTCAGTTTAACGCCTTTTCCAAATGTCGACTGTTTATTGATTGCAAGCAAAAGGGCCTAAAGTAAAGCTCTTCCCAAGCCACCCCCTGATGGCACACGCTGAAAATTACAAACAGAATCCATACTTTGTAGCTGTGTGTGGGGCAAGCGTTCAAAAGGTAAAAGCTAACACAGTAAGATTAATTGCTTGTAACATCCCTTCTGGCAGCCTGCAAGACTCTCTCTAAAGACTCAGAAATCAACCACATCCTGAAAGCCACTCAGCTGAAGTGGGTCATTTGCATTCATTAGATTTTAGTAGAGCAGTTTCTACATTTACCATGTCTTATTTTCACCTTCTAGATCATTTTATAGGGATGATGCACGGCCTATTGTCCATTCTGATAAGGATGCTTACTCTCAGCTGTCACGTTTCTGGGTAAGAGATTGATGATCGCAGCTGACCAAACTTCTGGGTGAAGTCCTGCTGAGCCTGGACTAAAGCTTCTTCGTCTATGTAGACCGCTGGCCGCCTTGAGGCGACAAAGTACTGCACCCTCCTGAGGCTCCAGCCGAGGATGTACATGAGAAGGCCGCATACAGCCGCCGTGGACCTGCCGACTCCGGCGTTGCAGTGGACGTACACGCTGTGGCCATTTTCCAGGAGTCCGTGGAGCAGGAATACAGCCTGGGGAAGCATCCTGATCCGACCTGCAAAGAAAAACACAGACATCACGACATTCTCTCAGATCCACTTTTATATGATTAATGTTGCTAATTCTTGTTGAGTAAAATATAAATATTCGACATTAAAGACTGTTTTTGAAACACGATAACTCGTCAGTAGTTGCCATCTTTTCCCACATGCTTTTCCCTTCGATCCTATTCTGAGAAAAAAGTACACTGCTCAAAAAAAATAAAGGGAACACTCAAATAACACATCCTATATGTGAATGAATGA
>NW_015113582.1:254396-263343 GCF_001443285.1 Poecilia latipinna
TCTAAGGTAAAAACCCAGCGCATACAGTGTTCATGTTTTTTGTTTTTTCATCCAGATGGCTTCCCGCGCCCCCCTGCAATGAGACGGCGCCCCCCCTAGGGGGCGCGCCCCACAGTTTGGGAACCTCTGCCTTAGAGGAACAGCCACACATATTTATAATAGTCATGTATTGTAATAAATAGGTGCACATTATCAAAATATGTAGAAATAAAAGGCTCACAGTCTCAGACTTAAGTCTTTTTTTCATTTATCTTTGAGTAACTTAAAAACAAATACAAATCCATACTGTGCTGTAATATTTGAGTCCTCTCTTCTCCAAACAATCAGGGCTGCTTCAATGGGGGTTGAGAATGTCATACAATTTGGGGGAACTCTTTCGCTTTTGTTCCAGTTTACCTTTGTTCCAAAAAAAAAAAAAGCTACCAAACTGATTTTGTTTTGTTTTCTATTGCCTCCTGTTTTTATGTTATGTATCACGCTTCGTTTTAACCTGGAAGTACATGAAAACTGTACGTACAGAGTGGCTGAAAAATATTATTTCAATCTTCTCTGCATTTTGTAGCAGGCTCTTCTTTGTGACTGGTCACTTTTTCCTTCTGAAATACAAACATAAGCAATATGTAAGCCCGCTTCTTACCCTCTGTGCTCATGTCAGGTGTTGGTAGCCACACATACACAATGCCACAGTCTTTGTACAAATGCATTAAGGCATCGGGGCTCATGGCTTCCTCGTGGTTACGTCTGCATCCGCTGGAGTTGTTCACTACGTCCCACTCTGTCTGGAAGTTCACCACGGCGGTGATGCCCAGTTCGTGCTTCATCTTTATGGTCACGTGCTCCACCTGTCGAGGGCAGCTTCCCAGCCAGACACGTGGCAGAACTCTACGATCGCCAGACAAGGACAGATTTATAATTCTTGTCGATTAAATTTTTATGTGAGAGAGTAACAGAAATATATTTGTTCAGTTAAGCCAAAAATCTTTAAGTTAGCTACAGCTTTAGGAAACAAATTAGACATTTCAAACTGCTAATGAGCTGCAGGCTTCGCCTTTATTTTCTGTCTCTCAACATTCTCTTGTTCTCCGTCACAGCTCTGATGTTTTCTTGACTCGTGTCCCTATTTTTTTTTTTTTTTTTCCTGGTCCCCATAGCCTGGGGCAGACTCTGTTGAGTGACCATTAGTATGCACAAAGTCAACAAGCAGAGGAGGTGACACGTGAAAGACAGGACGGACACTGTTAATATGTGACGTCTCATTGTAGCACTTTGGTCTCGGGTTGTTCTCATCGGGTGAACTGATGTTTTTGGAGTTTAATTCTTTCAAAAAATAATCGCACAAAATAGCAGCTATTTTTAAAATTTAGCTTTTTTCCCATAAACAAAAAGAAACTAAAATCTACATAATCAATAGGCCTCCACTTTTTCTACTTATGAGCAAGGCAGGTTAGTTATGAAATAAGAAAATCTCTTTGAATATATTGCTGACTTTCCACGGAGTGTGTGTGTGTGTGAGTCTTGGGGCTGTACGGATGCACAGTTGGAGAGACTAAATTAGAAAGCTATTAATAGGCGAGTTACAAATTCACCGTGCTTCCTCCTGAACACCGGCCCTTGACATAAGACTTGTAAGGTCTTTTAGGCACAAATTAAAACCCGATGGCACAAGCAAGCCCAGCTCATTCTTATGCAAGTAAAGCACTCACAGCTTCAGGGATGTTTTTGTGCCTGCAGTAGCGTGGCACTGACTCTGCGCTCTACAAAGACTTGACATGTATGAATCTAAGATAAAGATTTTTATGATCATACAAAGCAGTTCTTTCTATTTTTTTTTTTACATTTTTTTAATCAAAGCCAACGCCAGCTTCACTTGTTGCTCAGAACATGACATTTACTGTCTGTCGCTCCCACTGATGCTGCAGCAGTCAACCAAAGTTCATGTCTTCTCATAGATGAAGGCATGGCAGGAGAATCAAAGGACAGAACAGCAGTGGGGGGGAAAAAAAAAAAAAAGACCAAACATGGTGGTGAACCTTTTTATACAGATGAAGGAGCACAGCACAGAGTCACTTTTTGCTAAATAACACAGCCAATAATATATTTAATGTGAAATTAACAGGGAAACTGTTTTCACTAGTACATATTTTTGTCTGTTCAATAAAGCCGCAGTTTTGAATGCAAGCAGAGTTGCACCTTGACTTAACGTCAATCCTGTAATAATTATGTTTTAATATGTGGATTTTGAAGAAACATAATATTTAGATGCCACCATCAGCAAATAAGTACAAATGAATCTTACAGGTCCACAATAATAAAGAAAAAATCTAAACAAGAAACCACTGCTCTGAACTATTTCCTTGCACACAGGAACAGGATAATGATTAAACCAACTCAGTTTGGTTTTGAACATTTTCTTTTACAAATCCAAGGTAAAGAGAAGAATCCTGTGCTGAAGAAATAATGTTAGCATGCCGGATAAAGGCATTGGTTGTATTAGATTCTACTTTGGGGTATTTGAGAAAGGATGCCATTTGCAAATGCACAGAGAATTATGCACAGCTAATTGTTCTTTAGCTTTACAATTATGCACAAGTTTATATTTATCAAACTATCGTGTTAACAAAGCGGTCAGTGGCAGTAGCGTGTCAAAATATGAAAAAGTTTGTAGTGTATGAATACTTTTTATAGGTATGTTATATAAGACAAAAGTAAAATAAAAAGAAAAAAGAAAACAAAAATGGTTAATATTGTGAATATCGTTGCATTCAGACAGGCCAGGTTTTGTTAGTATACCTCCATGGTAGAGGTGAGCTCAACTTCATGTTGAGAGTCTACAACATGAAGGAAAGACTGGAAATAGAAATAAGATATTTTTTCCTGCCTCTTCCATCAAGAATATAGACAGTTGTGGTGTCGTAAGGTACCGAGGAAGAACATTTTGACAGAAGAAATTCAACTTAGAGGCAGAATATATATTTATTCAAAACCTTTTTTCTTTCTTTTTTTTTTTTAAAGAAAGACAGCATATGTCAAAAAGTGTGTTTAGGCCTGATGCAATCCTCCAGGCTGTTCAAGAAACAGTCACTGTTTAGATTTCTAGAGGCCAAATGTTAAAGGCACACACAACAATAGTATTTACATATCAGGACAGCTCCAAGTGAGGATATTCTGCCTCTTCTTATTTTCTTTTTTATACTGTAAAAGAAAATAAAGCACCTCCAGCTCCTAGAGAATTGGATTTATTGTTTTGTGCAGAAAAGCTGGATTCTTTTCATTTTGGCATTTTGGAAGTTGATTGATGAAAATGACATGCAAATAACTAAACATGACAAATAAAAAATCATAAAAATGAAATATATATATATATATCATGAAGACAAAGACTGGAGAGGCGCTGCAGTAAACGGTTGCCTGGGTTCTTCAGTCAACGCTTTATGGGAGAGTGGCAATGAGAAAACTACTGTTGAAGAAAACTCGTATCAAGGCTTGACTACTGTTTGAAAAAAGGCATGACTCAATGGTCGAGTGGAAGAAAAGTTTTCGGTCTGATGAGAAATGAAAAGGGCTGTGGACAGTCGATCTCCAGGCCACCCGACAAGAGTTTGAACAGTTTTTCAAAGAAGAATTGAGTAAAATTGCATTTTCTAGATGTGAAAGCACAAACTAAGACATGTCTGCACAGATTCCATTCTGTGATTGCAGCCAAAGGTACAGCTACTTTACAAATACCAATTTGTAATCACTTATTTTATGTAAAATATTTTGTCATTATTTTGGAAAAGTCAGTTTTCATTTACATTTGTTGTACCTGTTTGTTAAAAATGTTGTCCTTCATGATTTATGAAGAAATAAAAAGGGTGAAACAACCACTGGGGGTGAGGATTACTTTTTATAGGCGACGTCTGTCAAATTATACAGTTACCTGGAGAAATGTATGGCCTTCTGACCTGCAACCTTAAAGTAGAAATTGGTGGTGTGCTTCATCTCATCAGTGTGTCCCGTTTCCTCTATCCAGTGACCAATGGGGTGGCAGTACACTCCGTTCACCACATTTCTCTCATCATATAAACAATGCCTGTCATGACTTGGTCCGCTACCTATGGACAAAGAAGACCACAGGTTTTTTATTTTTATTAAAGGACATTTATATTTCAATTATCTGATGGTGCATCCAATCAAACACCAGTCACTCTGTCGACCTATTCCATTGAAAAGAAAAACACATATATCCAATAATTGGACGTAGTATGAGTTTTGATGCATTTCTGTAGGTTTTTATTTGTAAAAAAGTCAAAGCTTACACAAATTTATTTGACTAAAACAATTGGGAGTCTTGATACCAACCACAAGCACTTCTTATTTTGCTGACAACTGATAGTCATGAAGCCAAAAATTGAAAGATGTTCTGAACAACTCCTCAATAAATAAACACACAGGTTCAAGGAATAAATCAAATAAATAAATTAATTCCTTTATTTAAGAATATCAATATTTTCAGCAGTGCTTGGAAATATTATTTTAGCTTTAATAGGAAAAAGATACTAGATACTATTCGTGTGTGTTAAATAATACATTTTGAAATTATCCAAGGCACTTTGCTGCCACCATGTGGCTGTAAGTATGTATTACATCACATGCATCACTAGTGCAGACATGGCGACGTACTTATTTTCTCTCTATGCTAAGATGATATGACATTAGTTTCAGTCCTTTCGGTGTCTTGTGTTGCTGCATCTTTGTAAATCGTTGCGTACCTTCCCAGATAAAGGTGTCCCGGGCCTTTTTGATAAACTTGAACCACAGAGAGTCTTTGAACGGCTCGGCCAGCTCCACTTCGCCCGTCCACAGACACGGTTCATCTGGTGACGGCAGCTTCTGCGAAGCCTTCATCCGAACCGCCCCGTTCGGGTCCCAGTGACCCATTTCCTCACGCGAACCCAGAACTAAAACCTCCACGTCCGAGGACTCCGGAGTCAGAATGACACCGAATCTGAACAACATGTTCGCAGGTGTAGCTAAACGTCTCTAAATCATGTCCTCAGTTTGAAAAGCGTCCAGTTTGGTACTAACAACAGGAGTGTTGTTGCTGTTCTGTAAATCCGTGAGGGACGCAGACTGTGGACTGTGATCTTAAAATAGTCAGGCCCTGTGATGGTACGTTTGGCATCAAAGATATGGTATAGATACAGAGGGTTCACTCCCTCAGAATCCCGAGGAACCAATCATGGGCCACATCACTTAATGTAAGTCGAGCTCGCAGAGAAAAAAAGAAATAAACGAAGAAAGCAGCTCTTGCATACTATGCATTCCTCAGACTGTACATCAAGTTAGTTTTTTTTTAAACCTCGGATACTTATCTAAGAGTTTGAAATGTCTTTGTCTTTTTCTGCTTTGATATTTATCAGACTCTGTAGATCCTAATCAGCATGACTCTGTCCCAGCTTTGCTCTCCAGAAAGCAGGCCTGCAATACATTTTTAATAAATGCCAACTTTAAATAAATAAAGCACCCATAGTTAGAAGAAGCTTTTGAGGAACACTATTTCCTTGGCTCTGAAATTTTTTTCTTTACATTTTTGTGTAAGTTTAAGCAATTAAAAAAAAAACAACACTGTTCAAACTAGGTTAATTGGTTCATTCCTTGAGTTTTGTGCTTGTTTTGGGCTAATAAAACCCCAAAACTCAGTTTCTCAGAAATTTTTTTATCAAATAAGACAAATAAAAATAGATTTTTAATACAAAAATGTGGGCCTCGTAAAAGTATTCTCAACTATTGCATAGCATATGGATTAAATATTTGGATATGGCTCCTTTTGCATGAATTACTAGATCAATAGTTGAAACTCCACTGAGCCATCTGAGTTTGTCAGCTAATCAAACACAGCGATATGATGATCGTTAAAGTTATTGGTACTTTTGTCATTCTGGGCAGCTCTCAAGTCCTGCTGGAAGTGCAATTAGAAGGTTGACAATGCTTCTCTGTAAAGTGAAGCATTGGGGTCCTGCAAAAAATAAAAGATACTTGGTAAACAGTTGCACCAGCTTTGCACAGAAGTGACTTTTGAAAATTTTTAAGTGATAAATCTGGCTTTGGGCAGAAATTTGGCAAGAGACGTGAAAGATTCATTTTCCCTTTGAGACCAACTACACAGCTTATAGCTATGAATGAGTCGAAGCAGTCTGGCTTCCACCAGGTAAACCTTACTAAACATGTTGCTTGTCCAGTAGAACACGCCTCTTTCACATTCCTCCATGATCTATTCAAGGCAAAGGTGCAGAGCCGCATTTTTGAATTAGTCTTGAGGCAATACAACCTGCTGTTGCTGATTTAAGAAAGACAGGTAGTGTTTCTTGAGGAGAATTATCATTCAGATTAAGAAACTTAATATACTTTCATTTAGACGTTTGAGTTCACAGTTTTGTTTCTCTTCTGGACAGCTGCCTCGAAGAAACAATGGCTGAATACAAACTGGAAGTGACAACTGGTAACATGAAGCATGCAGGGACAACAGACAACATCTATGTCATCTTGTTTGGGTCAGAAGGGCAAAGTGAGCGCACAAAGTTGGACAATTCTGGGATCGACTTTAAAGCTGGGAAGGCAAGTTGCACTCTGTTAAGCGTGGTTTATGATTTTTAAACAGGTTACTCTGGTTTTTCAAACAATGGGCCACTGCTCTTGTGACGCTTATGTTTTCCTTTCTTTGTACGATTGTCATTTTATACACCTTTCTTTCTTTTACCTTTAATAGGTTAATATAATTGGAAACTGATACTTTTTAGGGGTGTGAACTATTACAGAACAGAGTGAAGAAAATAAGTATTTAATCCCCTGATTGTCACATCTTAATCACTTACAGTCTTTAATGTTTTAGTTTCATTTACAGTAACAGAATGTCTCTACACATCCAGAAAGAAATCCAGCACATAATAGTTAGAACATCCTTTAAATAGTGAGAAAGATAAGTATAGTTGTTAAAACAAGTATTGATCACAATAATGATTTTCTCAGGAAATATAGTTGTAATAATGTTTCTACAAACAAGACATTTAAACCAGCTGTTGGGAACAATTAAAGTAATCCACATGTACGTGAAAACCAGAGCAAATTACCTCTCACATAAAAATAAATAAGGTCTTGACAACAGAGGCTCAAATACTTATTTCCCCACAATAAATGTAATACTTTAGTGTAACTGCATTGGCTCAATACATTGATTTTTTTTTTCTTTTTTTCTCAGACAAGGACATACACAGTCAAACCTGCCTCATCTCTGGGGAAACTTCTGTTCATAAAGGTGGAAAAAGATCCTTTTTTCATCACCCCAGAAAACGAGTGGTACTGCTCCAAAATCGTAGTGACGGCTCCGGAAGGGGACGCGATCGTTTTCCCCTGCTACAGATGGATTTCCAGAGGTGAACTTGTGGAGCTCAGAGGAGGAAAAGGTCTGATTCAAATGTAACCTATTTTAAATCATACCACTACATAATAGAACTTGTACTTTTCCTGTAAAGGATACTTTCCAGAACTTACAAAGTATTTTTGGGAACTATAATGGAAAGTACTGGTTATTTTCCTGTAAACTTTGCAGGATTCTTTGAGGCATGTTCTATATTTAAAAAAAATAGATGAAGTGTGTTGTCTAAGTTTAGCAAAAGTGGTCATAAAACTGTATCATTACTTTACTGGAATTTATCTATGACAGTTCCACAAAATGGGCTTTGGAAAAGTTTCTAGAAAGCAAAGTCTGAAAAGCTCTGGAGAAGCACCTGGTTAATTCTGGGAAAGTACCAGGTTAGTTCAGGGAAATTAATCAACAAGTTTTATAAAAGTTTTTGTAGGTGCTAGGAAGTTATGGGTAAGTAGGAAGTATGGCATGTTCAAAGAAAGTAAAAAGTTAATTCCATAAAACTTCCAAGAATCTACAGATTCTAAAAATAATCTTTGAAGTACAGTGCCACCAAATAAATTTTAAATAACTGATGCTAAATTAATAATAATTAATTTGAATGTATTTGTTTTTAAATCTGGAAGCCATGACAGCTTTTGAGGAGGAACATTCCCTGCTGACTGATCTTCGAAAAAGAGAACTAGAACTTAAAAAGAGTTTGTACAAGTAAGTTTCCATTACGCTTTGTCAGAGGAGCTGGTCTGAACAATATTTAAAACTTATTTTTCTGTCTCAGGTGGGAGATTACTGATGAGAAGTTGCCGCACTCCAGTCACTTTAAAGACATATCTGAGCTCCCTGCAGAAATTCGCTTCTCTTTGTCCAAATCAGAACAGGTTCAATATACAAAAAAAATGATGTGAGTAAAATATTACAACATCAACATCACAATCTCCTTCTGTTTTTTAAACCGATATGTCTGCACTGTTTTGTGCACATTTGTTTCAGCGGCTCTGAACTGAAATTTAAAGGGCTGGCTGAATCCCACAAAAAATGGAAAGACATCGATGACATGAAAAACATCTTCTGGTCCAAAAAGACAACACTATCAGGTATGCCATGCCATTTCAGTAAAAATGACATGGTTTTTAATGATTTGTACATTTCTCCTGTCTGATATCTTTAAACAAGAAATTAATTCATCCTTCACACCGAAGTGCTTGCTTGCAAACAACGTAAATTTGCAAATGCTGAGAAAATCTTGCTGAGACATTCAAACTTTGTTTTGTATGTCCAGTCCATACTGGACATACAATATATATATAAAGCTTAATCAGATTCATTATGACTTATGTAAGGTGTATGTCCAAGAACAGAAAATATACATACATATGTGCAGAGCACAGCTAACAGAGATCAAAAGACTAATCATTCTTCATGCGCTAATTTGGACATTTAGGAAATCACTAAAACACATGTGTCAAACTCAAGGCCCGCCAGCCTTTTATAGGCTGATTGACTTAAAATTGGTTTTGAGCACGAATTGATTACAAACTACAT
>NW_015113582.1:267808-268634 GCF_001443285.1 Poecilia latipinna
CATCTTTTATTTGTAAGTATTGATTTTATTTTTTAGCCATTTAGCCAATTCTCTGTAGAACCATTTGTCTCTGCTAATGACATTTTCTATACATTTTTTTATCCCAGGCTTAATTTATGGACTGTAATGTTAAATTAGGCACAATTATAAGTCTGACAGTTTGTTCACCAAGTTACTGTGCTCTCTGAGAGGATCTGTGGTATAAGTATTTGACTTTGTTCCATGCCCATCGTTGACATCAGTCTCTAACAAAATGTGGATCATCTACCAGGAACAGTGGAAAGAGCATGAGTTTCTGTAGTGTAGTGGTTATCACGTTTGCTTTACATGCAAAAGGTCTCTGGTTCGAAACCAGACAGAAACAGATTTAGTATGTTCTATTCATCACAGGTGTTTACTAAAGGTCAACAAGGGTTCTGCGGTGTCATGGTCTGTACTCTGAATCCAGGCATCTGAGTGCAAACCTCAGTTGAAATTTTCATGCGTTGCATCTCACATCATCAACTTTGTAACCTCAAACTGAAACAGAGCAGAGAAGTTCAGTTCCTGTAGTGTAGTGGTTATCACATTTGCTTTACACGCAATAGTTCTCTGGTTTAAAACCAGACAGAAACGGTTTTTGTAGGTTATGCATCTTTTGGGGTGCAGTGAGACAATAAGAGTCTTCCCCTTTCGTGTTCCATGCCAAGTTGATTGGTTCATTTGCCAATCGACTTCAATGTAGGCTTCTTTGAAATCGAAGTTACTTTACTTCAATTACCAATTGGCAGTTCTATGGCGTAATGCACATGTGTCAAACTCGAGACCCGTGGGCCACATGTGGCCC
>NW_015113582.1:272478-279200 GCF_001443285.1 Poecilia latipinna
GTACCGTCAATGTGGCCCGTTGAGGGTGGCCAATATGCTACAGTGGCCCTCGGTGAAATTGAGTTTGACACCCCTCCACTAAAAGATGATGTATCAAGGAGCTACTAAGACTTTTTTTATATATTATTTTGCTATAAGATAAAATAATGTAATTTATCTTTACTCGTATTTTTTCCAGAGTATGTTTCACAGCACTGGAAGGAAGATGACTTCTTTGGATACCAGTTTTTGAATGGAACCAACCCCAATGTGATCAAGCGCTGCTCCAAACTTCCCCCAAACTTTCCAGTGGCTGATGAGATGGTGAAACCTTTTCTGGAAACTGGAACCACTCTGGAAAAGGAAATGGAGGTTCGAAAGACTATTCATGGACTGACATTTATCTTTAATTATTTGTCAGTTTCTCCAAAGGTTTGCCTGATTCTAGCATAGTTCTTTGTCCTACACAGAAAGGCAATATATTCCTGTGTGACCAGAAGATAATGGATGGAATTCCAGCCAGAAAGAAGGATGGAAATCCTATGTACGCGACAGCCGGTTTGTGTTTGTTCTACTTGAACCCTGAGCAAAAACTGGTTCCAATTGCGATACAGGTAAATGCCCTGATGGGAAAGCCAGCTCTGTAATGAGATCGTGAACAGAATGCAGTTTTTGGTTAATTGAAATTTAATTTCTCATTATTTTTTGGCAACTAAACTGTGTGGCATGAAGGAACAAAAGTTACAGTGATGGGAGACCAGCATCATGGCACTCATCTTAGCACAACCAACCAATTCAGATGTGTTTAGCCAATCAAAAGGCTCCTGAATGACATCAATATCAGACAATAATCTACTTTTAAAAGCCTTGATAAAATCTTTCATTTCAGCTGCATCAACAACCCTCTGAGCAGAACCCCATCTTTCTGCCAAGTGACCTTGAAACAGATTGGCTTCTGGCCAAGCTGTTTTTTAGGAGTTCAGACCAGATTGAATACCAGGCCGTCCATCATCTCATGAGCATTCACTATCTGGCAGAAGTCTTTGCTGTTGCTACTCTCCGCTGCTTCCCAACTATTCATCCCCTTTATAAGGTATCAACCAATATAATACAGCTGACGGAGCAATGTTTTTAGTTTGACTTAATTTTTTTAAGTATATTTTGGTTTCATTTAAACAGCTACTGATCCCACACTTCCGCCACACTCTACACATAAACGTCGTGGGTCGTAAAACTCTTCTTGGACCTGGTGGAGCTTTGAGTGAGGTACTGCGATTTAGCATACATTTCTAACACCACACTCCTGTTTTGTCGTTGAAGACTTACATGATTAAAGTGATTTTGAATAGTTTAATTATGCTGGACTTTGTGGTTAACAGAGCTCTCTTGGAAAGGAGGGGCTGACAGAGCTCATGAGAAGAGCGCTTTCTCAGATGACCTACAGCTCCCTCTGTCTGCCGGAGAACATCGCTGCTCGAGGGCTGGAGACGATTCCCAACTTCTACTACAGAGATGATGCTTTGAAGGTGTGGAATCACATCAACAGGTGATGATTTGTTAAACTGTTGTACATTTCAAGCAAAAACATATTTTGTTTACAATGTAAAAGTGATTGGTTCAGAGAAATATAAGAATGGAATATTACACAGATCATTTCAAGCATGTTCATACACCTTGAAATTGTAGATATTTTATTAAAATAATAAACTTTATCATAAGTTATTAGTTTCCTGTGCTCTGATTTGATCTCATCCAGTCGGAGCGCTTTCCTCTCGATGCCACTTCTTCATCAGGTTCATTTCTAGATTGAACAACCAATAGTTTCTCTATCAACCGATTGACTGTGAAAAGCGTTCCTGTACCTGCGTAGTAAAAGCTATCCCACAGGATAATGCTGCCACCGCCACATGTTAATGTGAGGAACATGCTGTGCACATTTTTTTTCTGTGGTGTCACCTACATATTTTGTGGCAAACTGTAAATGGGACAATTTCATGCTCTTTATTCACTAACTTTTCCTGATAAAACGCTTCACAAAATGCTGCATTTAGGCTCCAATTTTATTCTTGAAGGGTGGACATTTTTTATTTACTAAATATAGTAGCTGACTTATAACGATACTTGGTTGAGTTGGACTTTATTTTGGGTTTCAGGGTGAAAGGGCCTGAATATAAATACTTTCCATAATTTGTGAATTTATTTGCACTTTTTTTTTCCCACAATTGGGTTGAAATTAAATTCCAATAAAATACAATGCAGTTTGTGGTTGCTATGTGATAAAATTATGCATGTGAATACTTTTGCAGGGCATTTTATTGCCAGAAATATACTGCAAAATTTGACAGTCAGATGCATACTAAAGAAAAGATGAATTTGTATTTTTTTTCCTACTTTTGACTAGTTTTGTGAAGTCTGTGGTGGAATATTACTATAACTCTGACAGCAATGTATGCAAAGACTCTGAGCTGCAAGAATGGATCAATGAGATATTCACACATGGCTTCCTGAAAAACAGATTGTCAGGTGAGTGTCAGACTAACCTATAATATTGGTTTTGATCAATATTTCTTTACAGTTCCAACATTTTTCAATGTAATCAAGTCCAAGAAAAATCTTACTTTTGCCAAATACCGTCTGTAGCATGTTGTTTTTAATTGTTAATTTAGTTGGAGATAAAACTATGTACAAATGATGTAATAGGTTGTCCATCGTGCTTCAACACTGTGGCTGAAGTGATCAAGTTCATCACCATGGTGATCTTCAGAGTGTCAGCTCAACATGCTGCTGTTAATGATGGACAGGTGAGTGACAAAGATCTAACCGATTGAAATGTTTAGGAAATAAAATGATCTTCTGATTATAAAATAATAATAAAAATAATCTGTATTAAATCAAAGTTCAACCATTTACAACTTCTATAGTTTCATTTGTGTTTTTAATTAATGAAAAAGTATTTTTTTTTCTTTTATAGTTTGACTACAACTCTTGGATTCCCAATGGCTCCCTCCTGTTATGTAAACCTCCTCCCGTCACTAAGGGGCTGTCCAGCATGCAGACGCTTCTGGAGGTTTTCCCAAATGTTGGAGACACAGTAAAGATTGTGTCAACTGTTTGGATTCTCTCAGACAAGTACACTGATGTGGTGAGTTAGTAGAATCATTATAATTATAAAACTATTCTCCAAATGAACTGGTGTATGAGCCTTACTTAATGGCTTTCTTCTGGCTGCAGGTTCCCTTGGGTACATACCCTGAGGAACATTTTGATGAGCCTGCCCTGAAGCAGATGATTAAGGAATTCCAAGCTGAGTTGTCTTACTTGACTGAAGAAATTGCAGTGAGAAATTCTCAGCTTAAAATACCCTACCCATATCTGAACCCTGCTGTTATAGAGAACAGTGTGACCATTTAGAAAACAAGGCCAGCAGATACTTCTTTTCTTTTCTTATTTTTCAGCTGGCTTCTCCTGAAAGTTTTGCGGCTCTTTCAGATAATTGCATATATTGTGTCTTATTTATTTTGCTAGTGATTGCATTTTTGAGTTACTTTCGTTTTTAATTTCTTAACTGCAAATGTTCTCCGTGTTGCTTTTAAGTTCTGTAATCCTGGGAGCAAGTCTAGGCTTTGGCTCCATCTGCCAAAGGCAGAATAACTGAGTTGAAAAAAAAAAAAAAAACTGTGAAGATTTTGTTTTTACTCCTGAGTATCTACAACTTTGTCTATTTGTTAGAGTACCGTATTTTCCGCACTGTAATGCGCACCTAAAAACTTTAAATTTCCTCAAAAGCCGACAGTGCGCCTTATAATCCGGTGCGCCTTATATATGGACCAATATTGAGCCACAACAGGTCTAGCAACTACGGTAAGCAGCCGCAGACTTCATTTTCGCCCACAGAAGAAGAAGCGCGCAGTGCATGCTGGGATAGTTGTCAGAATGCTGGTTTGTTAATAAAGTTTGACTGACCTATCTACCTACCGATCGTCTATAATCAGGTCATCTGCAGGTCATTTAGCACCACTTTCTCCATGAACATGCTGTGCGCGAACGGAAAAGGGTGACCATCGTCCAGCCACGCCCCGGTCCAATCAGGAGGCTCTCCTAACCGACTGGAGTCGGACTGTTTTGTTGATATTCCCTGTAGTGCAGCTCCATCTAGTGGATGCATAACGTAACTCCAGCCTCTGCTGTAGCGTCTATTTTATGCGCCTTATATATGAAAAAAGTTTTAAAATAGGCCTTTCATTGAAGGTGCGCCTTACAATCCGGTGCGTCTTACAGTGCGGAAAATACGGTACTCAATCAACAGAAAATGCAATAAAATGATGAAAATCTAAACCCTATTGTAGAACTTTTTTTTCCCAAATACATGACAACTTCTCTAGCCCTAATCTAAACTGAGCAGCCAGGGGAGGAACAAAAAAGGGTTGAACTACACACAGAAAACAGGAAAACTTAGGCTAGGAGTTCAGGCGAGTTCAGAAGGAACTCACAAAGAATATTTGTGATAATTCACAAGAGACTGGGGTTTGTAAGACAACAGAACAGAAAGAACAAAGTCATACATATTGAGAATTTCTACAAAAAATGTGTGTGAGAAAAATATTTCAGGAGAACAAAGTAACAAGGGTAGTGATAACATCAATGAAGAACTAGAAAACCTTAAAAGGAGCATTCATTCTAACAACTGTTAGAATCAATAAATGCCAAAAGAGTTACAATGTGCTGAAGATCAAATTTTGCAAATGTTCTCTAAAATCTCAAAGCTCCTTATTAATTTTCTTGTTGAAAATATCAAAATAGGTGACTTTAAATCCTTCCTGCCCCCTCAAAAATAATTTAAAGGCAGCACGTTAGACCATCTTTACGTAATAAGAAGTTGAAAACATTGCGGTAAGGGGCCAATGGTGACATCTTTGATGGCCAGAGCAAAGCACACATCATCAGGTGGACAAGACTGGGTCATCCAGTCTGTTCCCCAGGATTCCAAAAAGCTTTTTTTTTTTTTTTTTGTAAAACCAGATGCAGAATGTGATAAGTAGGTATGTGATGTAATCTTGGAAACTTACTGGCAACACAGAAGAAGAAAAAATCAACACCCAATAAGAAAACCCCACCGCATGTATAGGAAATTTTCTACAACTCTGCAATCTATTGCCACAACAGGAAAAAAAAAAAACATTACTTACTTTTATTTATTATATTTATTATATATTATATTGCTTGTTTATTTTTCTTTGAAAATGCAACAAAGAAATAGACAACAAAGAACACGTCTTACTACTTCTGTGAATTTAGTAGCCTAAAACTGAATACCATCACTAAATTCTAGAAAAATCCTAATTAGTGCCGCAGGGTGAAACATCCAAGTATAAAAGGCAGAGCGAGACATATTCTTCCAACTGAACTGAGAGATAGATCTTTCTGGTCTCTTCTGGTTCCCCAGATAAACTGGCAACTGGTCTTTACAATGATGATCAATCAGGTAATTAAAAATTAAAATTTTTCGCACTTATTAAATATTAAGAACTGCTCTCTGTGAAAAACTATGTTTTCTCTTCTAGCTGAGTCTGACTATTGCTGCAGTTTTGCTTCTTGGCTCATCTTAACATTTTCATTGTTCTAGACAGTCCCGACGGACCTGGTGATTTTGAGACTTTAAAGGAACTGAGGGACGAATACCCAGGTCAGATTTGTGCCAGCCTCTTGGACATTATGGCTGTTACTGTTAAAGGAAGAATCCCATCGGATAAGACAGGCCAGACTTTCTATGCATAAGTTGGCTTAAAAGAGAAAATAAAGCCAAACAAAAGAAACATCCCCTTGATAGAATGGCGAGCTAAGAAGTTTTCTTTCTAAAGTCACATAAGAATTTTTTTCCCCTTTTTCAACATACTTAAAATTAGCAGTCAAATATTCATTAATACATTAACAAATAAATCAAATGAAGTGATTTAAATTGTTATTTAAGTTGGTGGAATATGTCTAAAACAACTTTTGGATCTATGTGATGCAGAATTTGTATCACTTCACATTTGACTAACTGGTGACTAGATGCAGACTTGAACCTTTTATAGAATTGTCTAGCAATATTGGAGTAAAACATTTAAGCTAGTAATAAACATCCATGTTAAGCTGCATCCATCATTTCAAGACAAAAAGTTGTATATTGACACAAACTGGCAATTTAGCAAAGAATGGGTTCTCTGTCACCATGGCAGCACTGGAGAACCTTTTATTTTAAGCATCTATTTTGTTCATTTCAGTCAGTATGGCCTGCAAATAAAATGAGATAGTCTTAGAGCACCTTATTGCCCCGTGGAAATAAAGTATTTGTGAATTCCAATTTAATGGTATCAATTTAAATTCTGTATATAAAAAAAAAGCATTCAAAATATATTTTGGTCATTTCATTGAGGTTTTTGGAGGTCTCATGTCATATTCACATTTTCTGAGCAAAGTGCTTTCACACTTCACTCTGCCTTCAACCACTAATCTAACCTGCTGGTGGTCACTAATTAACAGCACACCTGTTTCAGTTTTCATAATTGCCATTTTCTTCTTTTTATTGGACATCACCTCCACCTGCTTCCATTCAGCGATCTGGCTTCTTTCACCCCTCACAGTTTGCTCTAGCTGTCTGCTAACTTTGTCAGTTGGTTATCCTGTCACTGGTAAGGTAAATGAAAGTCAATTTAATTGTTGACATCAGCCTTATGTTGACAACTTGAAATGAACTTTTTGTG